>NW_026868763.1:0-13782 GCF_020745735.1 Hemiscyllium ocellatum
TATTTAATAGTTAAAAAATTTAAAGTTTTCCTTTAAAAAAGCGGTAGCAGACCAGGAAGGCGCGCTAGGTTACCTGGGTATGTTAGGTTTTTTTTCTCTCCCCTTTTTAAAACGCGTAGGCGAGTCACTGAGGCACTACACGAGTAGTGCCCTCCACCCTTCCACCTCCTCTAACCTAATAATAAGACCAATTGTGAGCTAGCGGGTAAGTGCTGCATTTTCCTTGTTTGTTTCTTTAGATTTAGTTGGTTTTTGTTTTTTTTTAAGGAAAGCTTACTTTTAGAGGGATGGCAGTGCAGAGAGGGCAATGTTCCTCTTGCAACATGTATGAGGTGAGGGAAGCCATTAGCGTCCCTGCTGATTACACTTGCAAGAAGTGCACCCATCTCCCAGCTCCTCCAAACCGTGTTAAGGGAACTGGAGCTGGAGTTGGATGAACTGCGGATCATTCGGGAGGCAGAGGAGGTCATAGATCGGAGCTATAGGCAAGTAGTTACTCCGAAAGTTTCAAGATAGATGGGTGACAGTGAGGGGGAGTGGGAGGAGGAAGACAGTGCAGGGACCCCTGCGGTCATTCCCCTCAAGAACAAGTATACGTTTTGGATACTTGTGGGGGGGATGACTTACCAGGGGTAAGCAACGAGGTTCAGGCCTCTGGCACGGAGCCTGGCCCCGTTGCTCAGAAGGGTAGGGTGGAGAAAGGTAGAGCAATTGTTCTTGGGGACTCGATAGTGAGAGGGGTACAGACAGACGGTTTTTTGGGGGGCGACAGGGACTCACGTTTGGTATGTTGCCTCCCAGGTGCAAGGGTACGTGATGTCGCTGATCGTGTTTTCCGGGTCCCTTAAGGGGGAGGGGGAGCAGCCCCAGATCGTGGTCCACGTTGGCACCAACGATATAGGTAGGAAGAAGGGTGAGGATGTAAGGCAGGCTTTCAGGGAGCTAGGTTGGAAGCTCAGAGTTAGAACAAACAGAGTTGTAGTCTCTGGTTTGTTACCCGTGCCAGTGATAGAGAGTCGAGGAACAGGGAGAGAGAGCAGTTAAATGCGTGGCTACAGGGATGGTGCAGGAGGGAGGGATTCCGGTTTCTGGATAACTGGGGTCCTTTCTGGGGAAGGTGGGACCTCTATAAAAAGGATGGGTCTACACTTGAACCTGAGGGGCACCAGTATCCTTGGGGGGAGGTTTGCTAGTGCTCTTTGGGAGGGTTTAAACTAACTCCGCGGGGGCATGGGAACCAGGACTGTAGCTTTAGGGTACAGGACCTTGAGTGTAGGGAGGTTAGGAATAATGCAGCGATCTCTAAGGAGGGTGCCTGTAACCAGAAAGGTGGATTGAAGTGTGTATACTTCAATGCCAGAAGTATAAGGAATAAGGTAGGTGAACTTGCAGCGTGGGTTGGTACCTGGGACTTCGATGTTGTGGCCATTACAGAGACGTGGGTAGAACAGGACAAGAATGGCTGTTGCACGTTCCAGGGTTCAAATGTTTTAGTAGGATCAGACATGGGGGTAAAAAAGGGGGAGGCGTGGCATTACTTGTCAAAGACAGTATCACAGCAGTGGAATGGACGATGGAAGAGGACTTGCCATCTGAGGTAGTTTGGGCTGAGGTTAGAAATAGGAAAGGTGAGGTCACCCTGTTAGGTGTTTTCTACAGGCCTCCTAATAGTCCTAGAGAAGTAGAGGATAATATTGCGAGGATGATTCAGGAAAAGAGTGAAGGTAGCAGGGTGGTTGTTATGGGGGACTTTAACTTCCCAGATATTGACTGGGAGAGCTATAGCTCGAGTTCATTAGATGGGTCGGTGTTTGTCCAATGTGTGCAGGAGGGTTTCCTGACACAATATGTCGACAGGCCAACAAGAGGGGAGGCTATATTGGATTTGGTTCTAGGTAATGAACCAGGCCAGGTGTTAGACTTGGAGGTAGGTGAGCACTTCGGGGACAGTGACCACAACTCGGTGACTTTTACTTTAGTGATGGAGAGGGATAATCGTGTGCCGCAGGGCAAGAGCTATAGCTGGGGCAGGGAAATTATGATGCAGTGAGGCATGACTTAGGATGTGTGGATTGGAAAAACAGGCTTCAAGGGAAGAACACTAATGAGATGTGGGGATTGTTCAAGGAGCAGCTACTGCGTGTCCTCGATAGGTATGTACCAGTCAGGCATGGTGTAAAGGGCCTTGTGAGGCAGCCGTGGTTTAGTAAGGAATTGGAGTCCCTTGTGAAAGGGAAGAAGGCGGCATATGTAAAGATGAGGCGTGAAGGTTCAGTAGGGGCGATTGAGAGTGTTATAAGGTAGCCAGGAAGGAGCTAAAGAGGGAGCTAAGAGAAGCGAGAAGGGGACATGAAAAGTCTTTAGCTGGTAGGATTAGGAAAACCCAAAGGCTTTCTATAGGTATGTCAAGAATAAAAGGATGACTAGGGTAGGTATCGGTCCAGTCAAGGATAGTAGTGGGAAGTTGTGTGTGGAGGCGGAGGAGATTGGAGAGACATTAAATCAGTACTTTTCCTCAGTATTCACTCAGGAACAGGACACTGTTGCTGATGTGAATATGGAATCACAAATAATTAGAATGGATGCCCTGGAAATATGCAGGGAAGAGGTTTTGGGAATATTGGAAAGGATGAATATAGATAAGTCTCCTGGGCCTGATGGCATTTACCCCAGGATCCTATGGGAAGCTAGGGAGGAGATAGCAGAGCCATTGGCCTGGATTTTTATGTCGTCGTTGTCAACAGGAATAGTACCAGAGGACTGGAGGATAGCGAATGTGGTCCCATTGTTCAAGAAAGGGAGTAGGGATAGCCCTAGCAACTATAGGCCAGTGAGTCTGACTTCAGTGGTGGGCAAAGTCTTAGAGAGAATGGTAAGGGATAAGATTTATGAACATCTGGGTAGGAATAACGTGATCAGGGATAGCCAGCATGGTTTTGTGAAGGGCAGGTCGTGCCTCACAAACCTTATTGAGTTCTTTGAGAAGGTGACCAAGGAAGTGGATGAGGGTAAAGCAGTAGATGTTGTGTATATGGATTTTAGTAAGGCGTTCGATAAGGTTCCCCATGGTAGGCTAATGCTAAAACTTCGGAGGTATGGCATTGAGGATACATTAGAGGTTTGGATTAGGAATTGGCTGGCTGGAAGGAGACAGAGGGTAGTAGTTGATGGATTATGTTCATCTTGGAGCGCAGTTACTAGCGGTGTACCACAAGGATCTGTTTTGGGACCATTGCTTTTTGTTATCTTTATAAATGATCTAGAGGAAGGACTTGAAAGCTGGGTAAGCAAGTTTGCGGATGACACAAAAGTCGGTGGAGTTGTGGATAGTGAGGAAGGAAGTGGTAGGTTACAGCGGGATATAGATAAGTTGCAGAGCTGGGCGGAAATGTGGCAAATGGAATTCAATGTAGCTAAGTGCGAAGTCGTTCACTTTGGTAGGAATAACAAGATGATGGATTACTGGGCTAATGGTAGGCTACTTGGTAGTGTGGATGAGCAGAGGGATCTTGGTGTCCATGTACACAGATCTCTGAAAGTTGCCACCCAGGTAAATAGTGCTGTGAGGAAGGCATATGGTGTACTGGGCTTTATTGGCAGAGGAATTGAGTTCCGGAGTCCTGAGGTCATGTTGCAGTTGTATAAGACTCTGGTGCGGCCTCATCTGGAGTATTGTGTGCAGTTTTGGTCGCCATACTATAGGAAGGATGTGGAAGCTTTAGAACGAGTGCAGAGGAGGTTTACCAGGATGTTGCCTGGAATGGTAGGAAAATCTTATGAGGAAAGGCTGAGGCACTTGGGGCTGTTCTCATTGGAGAAGAGAAGGTTTAGGGGAGATCTGATAGAAGTG
Organism: Hemiscyllium ocellatum; assembly: GCF_020745735.1. Classification (NCBI taxonomy): domain Eukaryota; kingdom Metazoa; phylum Chordata; class Chondrichthyes; order Orectolobiformes; family Hemiscylliidae; genus Hemiscyllium; species Hemiscyllium ocellatum. Next base: position 3,851 of record NW_026868763.1, read on the forward strand.
TATAAGATGATTAGGGGTTTAGATAGGGTAGATACTAAGAACCTTTTACCGCTAATGGAGTCAGGTGTTACTAGGGGACATAGCTTTAAATTAAGGGGTGGTAGGTATAGGACAGATGTTAGGGGTAGATTCTTCACACAGCGGGTTGTGAGTTCATGGAATGCCCTGCCGTATCAGTGGTGAACTCTCCTTCTTTATGGTCATTTAAGCGGGCATTGGATAGGCATTTGGAAGTTATTGGGCTAGTATAGGTTAGGTAGGATTCGGTCGGCGCAACATCGAGGGCCGAAGGGCCTGTACTGCGCTGTATCCTTCTATGTTCTATGTTCTATGTTCTAACCTAACCCTATCCCTAACCCTAACCCTAACCCTAACCCAAACCCTATCGCACCTAACCCTAAACCCTAACCCTGTAACCCTAACCCCAACCCTAACCCTAACCCTAACCCTAACCCCCCACCCTATCCCTAACCCTAACCCTAAAACCATTACCTTGTATACCTCTTTTTCTCCTTCTCTCCGCCAGAGAGAAAAGTACCGAGCTTAGTCAAGCTCTCTTCATAAGACAAGCCTCTGTCCAGGCAACATCCTGGTAAACCTTCTTTGCACCCTCTCCAAAGCCTCTATATCTTTCCTATAATAGAGCGACCAGAACTGGACACAATATTCCAAGTGTGGTCTCACCAGGGTCATGTAGACTGCAGCAAAACCTCATGGCTCTTAAATTTGATCCCCTGTTAATGAAAACCAAAACACCCATATGCTTTCTTAACAACCCTATACACTTGGGTGCAACCTTGAGAGATCTATGTATTTGAACACCATGATCCCTCTGTTCCTCCACACTACCAAGAACTGTGTCTTTACGACACATCTGGATAGTAGTAACAGGATAGGTCAGATTCAGCTTGGATTTATGAAGGGGAAATCATGCTTGACTGATCTTCTGGAATTTTTTTAGGATGTAACTCTGAAATGAAGATGGGTGAGGGAGATCCAGTAGATGTAGTGTACCTGGACTTTCAGAAAGTTTTCGATAAAGTCCCACATAGGAGGTTAGTGAGCAAAATTAGGGCACCTGGTATTGGGGGGTAGTACCAACTTGGATTGAAAGTTGGTTGACTGACAGAAAACAAATAGTAGAGATAAATGGCTCCATTTCGGAATGGCAGGCAGTGACCAGTGGGGTACCGCAGGGATCAGTGCTGGGGACCGCAGCTTTTTACAATATATATTAATGATATAGAAGATGGTATTAGTAATAACATTAGCAAATTTGCTGATATACTAAGCTGGGTGGCAGGGTGAAATGTGAGGAGGTTGTTAGGAGATTACTGGGTGACCTGGACAAGTTATGTGAGTGGTCAGATGCATGGCAGATGCAGTTTAATGTGGATAAATGTATGGTTATCCACTTTGGTGGCAAGAACAGGAAGGCAGATTGCTACCTAAATGGAATCAATTTAGGTAAAGGGGCAGTACAGAGAGATCTGGGTGTTCTTGTACACCAGTCAATGAAGATAAGCATGCAGGTACAGTAGGTAGTGAAGAGGGCTGACAGCATGCTGGCCTTCATAACAAGAGGGGTTGAGTATGGAAGCAAAGAGGTTCTTCTGCAGCTGTACAGGGCCCTGGTGAGACCACACCTCAAGTATTGTGTGCAGTTCTGGTTTCCAAATTTGAGGAAGACATTCTGGCTATTGAGGCAGTGCAGCGTAGGTTCACGAGGTCAATTCATGGAATGGTGGACTACCTTATGCTGAAAGACTGGAGCGACTGGGCTTGTATACGATTGAGTTTAGAAGACTGAGAGGGGATCTGATTGAGACATATAAGATTATTAATGAATTGGATACTCTGGAGGCAGGAAACATGTTTCCGCTGATGGGTGAGTGCTGAACCAGAGGTCACAGCTTAAAATATGGGAGAGACCATTTAGGACAGAGATGAGGAGAAACTTCTTCACCCAGAGTGTGGTGGGTGTGTGGGAATGCTCTGCCGCAGAGGGCAGTGGAGTCTCAGTCTCTGGATTCATTTAAGAAAGAGTTAGATAGAGCTCTCAAGGATAGTGGAATCAAGGGTTATGGAGATAAGGCAGGAACAGGATACTGATTAAGGATGATCAGCCATGATATAATGAATGGTGGTGCAGGCTCGAAGGGCAGAATGACCTACTCCTACACCTATTGTCTATTATTCTGGTTCCACAGGCCTGGCTGCTGTTTTGTACTATCTTCTGAGAGGTTAGACTCCCAACAATATCCAAAATGTGTATACCTATTTGGGTGGGGACTAATTACAAGGCACCCCTGTACTAACTGCCTGACTTACCTGGCAGCCACTCATCTATCACTCTGGATCTGCATTGTGACCACTTTCCTAAAGCTGGTCTCTCTGCCTCTTGTACACACCAACAGTGTGCCCAGTTGCTCCTATAACCAAACCACGCAGTCTGTGAGGAGCTGCAGCTGGTCCCCCTTTTTGCAGATGTCGTTGTCAGGGACACTACACTGCTCCTGATTTCTCACATCTGGCAGAAGGAGCATACCACTACCCTAACAGCCATCTCTGCACTCATATACTTTAAACCAAAACATAAAAGTCTTACCTTGCCTGACTTCCTCGCGTCAAGCAATGTTGTGGTGAGTTGCAGTGCCATCTCCCAGAATTCCTTTCAGTGACATCACTGTCACCCTTTAAGACAGGTGTTGGAAAACAGAATAAACCAGTGAATTTTGTTAAAGTAGGAAAGGCAAGCTGAGAATGGGAGGGGACACAGAGAATATTGGAAGTCTGAGGGGGAGAGTGAGAGACAGGGAGAGATATTGAGCGAGAGGGGAGAGACAGGGAAACAGTGTGAGAGCAAGACAGGGGAGAGATAAGGGGAGAGAGAGTGTGGGGGAAAAGAGGGAGAGAGAGCAGGAGACAGCAAGGGAGGGAGAAAGAGGGGAGAAGGTGGGGATGAGAGGAGATTGGGAGAGAGGGAGGGGGGTGGAGAGGTAGAGAGAGATAGTGAGAAAGAAATGGAAAGGATCTGGGTCTCTCTTCCAATTGCTCCCTTGTTTAACTTGATGCAACGCCACCCTCTGCTGGCAACCTATGCCACTGCACAGAGAATGATGGAGGAGGAAACAATCATCAGGGGATTCAGTCAGAAAGACGAGAGAACGTCAACAAGCATATACCAAGCTGGTGTGGAGAGGTTTGCAATTGTACTGAGGCTCCTCAGAGTAGAATATGCTCAAGTTCGGAAACGTATGTGTTCCCTCTGGAGTGTGGGGAAATGATTTACCTTTGGGCAGTTTTCCTGACATGATATACATTAATAAAGTATTTCCATCGCAACTAGATCCAGGCACGTCCGAGTGAACTGTTTTGAAAGGAAACATGGTGTGTTGTATTGCACTTTCTGCAATTTCTAATATTTTGTAGCCTACTCTCTCAGTTTCCAAGTGAGAAACGAATTGCAACGTGGAGGGGGTGAGAGACAGCACTGGGTTTGTTCATCTGCTTTGCTCGTATCTTAGAGGCAACATCATTCGGAGAGAAAACCGCTTCGTCTCTCCAAAGACATTGTTTAAAGAAGGAGGAAACAAGTTTGCAGCGTAACAGATTGAAAGGCTTTGGTGCTTTCTGCAAGTGTGAAAAGAAAAATCTACTGCTTGTGTAGTGGCATGAGAGGCCACCAGAGGGTGGCATTGTATCACTTTAAACGCAAGGGGGTGGGGGAGAGAGGAGAGACTGACACTTGTTAATTATTTCATTCAGACTTCCCTCCAGTGAGTCCTATTGCAATCAGAGAGAGACTCACAGACACAAACACCCATGAACATGACCATCAGTGTTGTATCACCTTAAACACAAGAGTGAAACTGAGAAAAGTGGAGCAGGAGGTTTAAACCCATTTCAATGGATTCACTGCCAAGAGAACAGAGACACAGGCACAGAGACACACACAAACACAGAGACACACAGAAACATAGAGACACACACAAACACAGAAACACAGAGACACAGGCACAGAGACACACAGAAACATAGAGACCCACATAAACACAGAGACACACAATTAAAGGCATACACAAACACAGAGACACAGGCACAGAGACACAAACACAGAGACACACACAAACACAGAGACACACACATAAAGACCCACAAACAGATGCAAGCACAGAGACACACAAACATAGAGACACACAAACACAGAGACACAGGATAGAGACACACAAACATAGGACACAGACACAGAGACACACACAAACACAGAGACACACACATAAAGACCCACAAACACAGAGATGCAAGCACAGAGACACACAAACATAGAGACACACAAACACAGAGACACAGGCATAGAGAGACACACAAACATAGAGACACACACTAGCGCTGACACTCACGTAGAATCAAGATTAGAGTGGTGCTGGAAACACAACAACAGGTCAGGCAGTATCTGAGGAGCAGGAAAATCAACATTTTGGGCAAACACCTTCTTACTTTTGCCAGAAAACGTTGATTTTCCTGCTCCTTGGATGCTGCCTGACCTTCTGTGCATTTTCAGCACCACTCTAATTTTGACTCTAATCTCCAGTATCTGCAGTACCCACCTCCACCCATATATTTATGTAGATCAGTGCATGTCTCAGCTGCAAACACACAGATATAGTTCGACAGAGATAGACACACTCACGGAAACAGAGACACTGAAACACACACACAAGCATACTGCAATTCAGAGGGAGAAACATACAAATACACTGACAGAGAGAGAGAGAAATGTTCTGGGTCTCTCTCCTGATTGCTCCTTTGTGTTTTTAAAATGATGCAACACTACCTCCTGCTGGCATCCACATGTCCTTGCACAGGGGACAGTGGAGGGTGAAAATTATCAGGGGTTCAGTTAAAGAGAGAGAGAGTAGCTCACAGCAGCGTCAACAGAAACAAGCACACATATATTCTGCTGGTGTGGAGGGGATTGCAATTGTACTGAGCCTCCTCAGTAACCCTAACCCTGTTGTAGTTCTGTTCACCGAGCTGGGAATTTGTGTTGCAGACGTTTCGTCCCCTGTCTAGGTGACATCCTCAATACGTGGGAGCCTCCTGTGACACACTTCTGTGATCTTTCCTCCAGCATTTATAGTGATTTGTATCTGCTGCTTCCGGTTGTCATTTCCAGCTGTCCGTTTGCAGTGGTCAGTATATTGGGTCCAGGTCGATGTGCTTATTGATTGGATCAGTGGATGAGTGGACAAACAGGAAGACAGCTAACGATCTGCATTCATGAACACCAACTAGCCAGGAAACGACATGACCAGCTATCCTTAGTAGCCACACACGCAGATGACAAGCAACATGAGATCGACAGGGACAACACTACTATTATAGGACAAGCCAAACGGAGAACAGCCAGGGAATTCTTAGAGGCATGGCACTCATCCACTGATTCAATCAATAAGCACATCGACCTGGACCCAATATACCAGCCACTGCAGCTGACAGCTGGAACTGACAACAGGAAGCGGCAGGTAACAAATCACTATAAATGCAGGAGGAAACATCACAAAAGTGCTTCACAGGAGGCTCCCAAGCACTGAGGATGTCACCTAGACAGGGGACGAAATGTCTGCAACACAAATTCCCAGCTCGGCGAACAGAACCACAACAACGAGCACCCGAGATACAAATCTTCTCCCAAACTTTGAACCCTAACCCTAAACTCTCATTCTCACCCTGACCTAACGGATTAGGGATAGGCCAAAGGATTAGCGTTTAGGATCAGGGTTAGGTCTAAGATCATGACCATAGGTTTGGGATTGGGGTTAGGGTTAGAGGTTGGTTTGTGGTTACAGTTCAGGAGGAACTGTTACTCAGTCTCTGTTTGGGCCCTTCTGCTTCTCCCTTTGTGTTTACGTCCTCTCAGTTTCTCAGTCTGTTCCTCCTATCTATTTCTCCCCTACTTGATTCTCAGATGTTTTTCCCTATATGTTTCTCCCTCTATGTTTTTCTGTTGCTTTCTCTTGGCTCTGTTTCTCAAACTGTTTCAAAAGAACACAAGAGAAGTACAGGACAGGAACAGGCCCTTGGTCCTCCAAGCTTGTGCCGATCATCATGCCCTAACTACACTAAAAAAAACAAGTCTTCTGCACTTATTTGATCTCCATATCCCTCTACTCTCTCCCCATTCATGTAACCACCCCCAATATTTCTTAAATGTTACCAATGTGCTGCTTCCACCACCTCGTCTGGCTGTACATTCCAGGCTCCTATCACTCTGTCTGTGAAAACCTTTCCTCTCACATCTGCCTTAAACTTTCCCCTTCTCATCTTGAATCTGTGTTCTCTGGTAAGTGAAACCTCAACTCTGGGAAAAAAAGCCTCTTACTATCCACCCTATCTATGCATCTCATAAGTTTGTAGACCTCTATCAGGTCTTCTCTTAGCTGCTTTCTTTCCTTTGAAAACAATCCAAGTCTTTTTAACCTTTGCTCAGACCCTCTAGACCAGGCAATGTCCTTGTGAACCTCATCTGCATTCTCTTCAAAGTTTCCATGTCCTTCTGGTAATGTGGCAACCGGAACTGCACACTATGTTCTAAATGCAGCCAAACAAGGGTATTATATAGCTGCAATATGGCTTACCAACTCCTGAGCTCTATGCCCCGGTCAATGAAGGCAAGCATGCCATATGCCTTCTTAATTACCTTGTGTTGCCAGTTTTAGGAAACTGTGAATCTGCACACAGATCTATCTGTATGTCAATGTCCCTAAGGGCTCTTCAATTTACATTATAATTCACATCTAAACTTGATCCTGCAAAATGCATTACCTCGCATTTGTCTGGATTTAACTCCATCTGTCATTTCTGTGGCCAAGTCACCAATCTGTCTGAACGCTGTTGTATCCTTTCACAATTGCTAGCATTATCAGCAACTTTACTAATCTTTATGCCATCCGCAAACTTACTATTCAGACCACTCACATTTTCCTCCAGATCATTTATTTATACTACAAACAACAGAGGACCTAAGACTGATCCCTGTGGAACATACTAGTTACCAGTTTCCATTCTGAAAAATACCCTTCCACTGCTACCCTCTGCCTTCTATGACCAAGCCAGTTTTGTATCCATCTAGGCAAAAGTGAGGACTGCAGATGCTGGAAAGCAGAATTTAGATCAGAATGGTGCTGGAAAAGCATAGCACGTCAGGCAGCATCCGAGGAGCAGGAAAATCAATGTTTCGGGCAAAGCCCTTCATCAGGAATAGAGGCAGGGTGCCTGCACAGTGGAGACATAAATGGGGGTGGGGGGGGGGGGGGGTGGTGGGACTGGGGAAACCTTTGCTAACTTCTCCCCAGCCCCACACACCCCCTCCATATTTATCTCTCCACTCTGGAGGCTTCCTGCCTCTATTTCTGATGAAGGGCTTTTGCCCGAAACGTCAATTTTCCTGCTCCTTGGATGCTGCCTGACCAGCACCACTCTGATCTAAATTCTTGTATCCATCTAGCCATCCAACCCTGAATCCCATGTGATTTTAGTTTCAGTGCCAATCTGCCATGTGAGACTTTATCAAATGCCTTACTTAAATCCATACAAACAACATTCACAACCCTGTTTTCATCAGTTATCTTTGTCATCTCTTGAAAAAATTAAATCAGCTTAATGAGACATGACCCTCCCCGTACAAAATCATGCTGCCTGTCATTAACTAGTCCATTTTCTTCCAAATGTGCATATATTTCATTCATCAGTATCTTCTTCAATAGCGTCCCCACCACACACATCAAGATCACTGGCCTATAATTTCCTGGATAAGACCTGCTTCCTTTCTTAAACAAAGGAACAACATTGGCTAATCTCCAGTCTCTGTTTCTCCCCTCTATTTCTCAATGTCAAATACCATTCCCTTTTTCTTATTCTCTGTTTCTTCCTCTCTGTTTCTCTGCTCTTTTTCTCAGTCTCCATCCGAGCCAACAGTTGGTTCCCATCCTCTGCATTACTATTCAATAACCTCAACAATGGAACTAGCAAAAGATTCCGCAAGGAGGTTTGTCCAAGCTCTGCTCAGGTACACGTCCCACCTTCCCCAGAAATGGTCCCAATGCCTCAGGAATCTAATCTCCACCCTGGCCCACCATTTCTCTAACTATACATTTATCTGATCTATCCTCTTATTCTCTCTCTTGCTATCACATGGCACTGGGAGTAATCCTGAGATTACTATATTTTAGGTCTTGCATTTTTATTTATCTCCTAACTTCCTATATTCAGTTTTCAGGGTCTCATCCCTTTGTTTACTGAAGTTGGTACCATTGGCTGTTTACCTTCCTCTTGCAGACTAACCTGCAACTGTTCCATGACATCCCTGAGCCTGGCACTAGGGAGGAAATATATCATTCTGGATTCACATCTGCAGCCACAGAGGCACCTGTCTACATCCTATAGTATTGAATCTCCTGTCACTGGAGACCTGCCATTCATTTACCTCCTCTTCTGCGCAGAAGAGCCACCCGTGAGGCCATGAACTTGGCTGATGCTGCTTTCCCTGAGAAGCCACTCCCCCTCGACAGTATCTAAAGCTGTGTATCTGTTTGCGAGGGGGATGACACAGGGAACTGCTTCACTTCCTTCGGAGGCCTTTTACTTTGTCTGATAGTCAGCCATTTCCTTTCTGCTTGTGTAATCCTCACCTGCTCTATGCCCACCTCACAAAATCTACTGTTGTTTCAAAGTGGAGGTCAACGTCCCTCTGGTAAATTAAAACTGAAACATCCAGAGAAGCCCACTTCACCTCGTAATCTGATAAAATCAGTGTGAAATAGGTATAATCTACTTCTTATTCTCAATATGTTATAGAGGAGTGGTTACATGAAATGAAATCCTTTCACTCACACTACATTCAACTAATAACAATTTATTTATCTAACTCCAACAGTGAAAAAATTAACAGAATTAAACCAAACTAAATAATCCCTCTTTAACTACCTATTTCCAAATCAAACAAGAATCTAATAGAATGCTGTTCAAGTAATGCAAGTCCTACTTATATAACAAAACAATTAAATTATAACTTAAGTCTCTCAAAATTCACACAGAATGTGTCTTCTAGAAAGTTCATCTGTCTCTCAGTCTCCCTTTTGCTGATTTTGCTGTCAGAGATGTTTCCTCTGTAATTCTTCTGCCCCTGAACAGCTCGCTCCACTGAATTCTGGTGCCAGGCGGTATTTATCTAAAAGTGCCATCCACCTTTATGAATGGATGGTGCTTTTTTTCTGAGAGTTGCAAAGTTCTTATCTCTTCAGATGGCAGTTAGTTCTCTCTTGATTTTCAAACTTCCTTTTGATATAACCCCTATGACACATCATGTTCTTATGATTGATCTCAGGCTGCCAACATCATCAGTTTTAAATTCAGTTGGCTTTGAATCATTGAGTGCTTGGTCTTAATTAATTGGCTGCTGAGTCAAACTTTTTGCCAAAAACATCAAAACAAATTCTGAGGTTTCAATCACAGCCAATTATTATGTTTCCATTTTAGAAATTGTTGGATATCTACAGCTGCTTACAGACACATTTGTTTTGTCATCTTTGAAAAGCATCATCACCTCTTAAAGGGACCACACAATTTTTTACAAACAAATTCTAGCATCCCTGCCTTCCACTTCATAAATATTCTACACAACTATGTGACATTGTCCACAACATCCTGAGCATCTTGGATGCTCCATAGTGAGTCCAGCTGCAGATCCAGGTCTGAAAAGCAGTGAGTCAGTAGCTACAGTTGGACACACTGCTTGCACACATCGTCATTTAAGGGGACACTGGCAATGTCCCTTATTATGCAAGAAGAGAACACCATGGGTCTGAGTTCTCCTGTCATGACTCCTCTCTAGATCAACTAGATGAAAGTGAGGACTGCAGGTGCTGGAG
>NW_026868764.1:0-13656 GCF_020745735.1 Hemiscyllium ocellatum
CAGTACAAATCAGTAACCACTGACACTTAGAATATTTTTGAAGCAGTACAAATCAGTAACCAGCAACACTTGGAATATTTTTGAAGCAGTACAAATCAGTAACCACTGACACTTAGAATATTTTTGAATCAGTACAAATCAGTAACCAGCGACACTTAGAATATTTTTGAAGCAGTACAAATCAGTAACCACGACACTTAGAATATTTTTGAAGCAGTACAAATCAGTAACCAGCGACACTTAGAATATTTTTGAATCAGTACAAATCAGTAACCACTGACACTTAGAATATTTTTGAAGCAGTACAAATCAGTAACCAGCGACACTTAGAATATTTTTGAAGCAGTACAAATCAGTAACCACTGACACTTGGAATATTTTTGAATCAGTACAAATCAGTAACCACTGACACTTAGAATATTTTTGAATCAGTACAAATCAGTAACCACGACACTTAGAATATTTTTGAGTCAGTACAAATCAGTAACCACTGACACTTAGAATATTTTTGAAGCAGTACAAATCAGTAACCAGCGACACTTAGAATATTTTTGAATCAGTACAAATCAGTAACCACTGACACTTAGAATATTTTTGAAGCAGTACAAATCAGTAACCAGCGACACTTAGAATATTTTTGAAGCAGTACAAATCAGTAACCACGACACTTAGAATATTTTTGAAGTCAGTACAAATCAGTAACCACTGACACTTAGAATATTTTTTAATCAGTACAAATCAGTAACCAGCGACACTTAGAATATTTTTGAATCAGTACAAATCAGTAACCACTGACACTTATAATTTTTTTGAAGCAGTACAAATCAGTAACCAGCGAACACTTGGAATATTTTTGAAGCAGTACAAATCAGTAACCACTGACACTTGAATATTTTTGAATCAGTACAAATCAGTAACCAGCGACACTTAGAATATTTTTGAGTCAGTACAAATCAGTAACCACTGACACTTAGAATATTTTTGAAGCAGTACAAATCAGTAACCAGCGACACTTAGAATATTTTTGAATCAGTACAAATCAGTAACCACTGACACTTAGAATATTTTTGAATCAGTACAAATCAGTAACCACTGACACTTAGAATATTTTTGAAGCAGTACAAATCAGTAACCAGCGACACTTAGAATATTTTTGAAGCAGTACAAATCAGTAACCACTGACACTTAGAATATTTTTGAATCAGTACAAATCAGTAACCAGCGACACTTAGAATATTTTTGAAGCAGTACAAATCAGTAACCACTGACACTTAGAATATTTTTGAAGCAGTACAAATCAGTAACCACTGACACTTTTGAAGCAGTACAAATCAGTAACCACTGACACTTGGAATATTTTTGAAGCAGTACAAATCAGTAACCAGCGACACTTAGAATATTTTTGAATCAGTACAAATCAGTAACCACTGACACTTAGAAAATTTTTGAAGCAGTACAAATCAGTAACCAGCAACACTTAGAATATTTTTGAAGCAGTACAAATCAGTAACCACTGACACTTGGAATATTTTTGAATCAGTACAAATCAGTAACCAGCGACACTTAGAATATTTTTCAGTCAGTACAAATCAGTAACCACTGACACTTAGAATATTTTTGAAGCAGTACAAATCAGTAACCAGCGACACTTAGAATATTTTTGAATCAGTACAAATCAGTAACCACTGACACTTAGAATATTTTTGAATCAGTACAAATCAGTAACCACTGACACTTAGAATATTTTTGAAGCAGTACAAATCAGTAACCAGCGACACTTAGAATATTTTTGAAGTCAGTACAAATCAGTAACCACTGACACTTAGAATATTTTTGAATCAGTACAAATCAGTAACCAGCGACACTTAGAATATTTTTGAAGCAGTACAAATCAGTAACCACTGACACTTAGAATATTTTTGAAGCAGTACAAATCAGTAACCAGCGACACTTGGAATATTTTTGAAGCAGTACAAATCAGTAACCAGCGACACTTAGAATATTTTTGAATCAGTACAAATCAGTAACCACTGACACTTAGAATATTTTTGAAGCAGTACAAATCAGTAACCAGCGACACTTAGAATATTTTTGAAGCAGTACAAATCAGTAACCACTGACACTTGGAATATTTTGAAGCAGTACAAATCAGTAACCACTGACACTTAGAATATTTTTGAATCAGTACAAATCAGTAACCAGCGACACTTAGAATATTTTTGAAGTCAGTACAAATCAGTAACCACTGACACTTAGAATATTTTTGAAGCAGTACAAATCAGTAACCAGCGACACTTAGAATATTTTTGAATCAGTACAAATCAGTAACCACTGACACTTAGAAAATTTTTGAAGCAGTACAAATCAGTAACCAGCGACACTTGAATATTTTTGAAGCAGTACAAATCAGTAACCACTGACACTTGGAATATTTTTGAATCAGTACAAATCAGTAACCAGCGACACTTAGAATATTTTTCAGTCAGTACAAATCAGTAACCACTGACACTTAGAATATTTTTGAAGCAGTACAAATCAGTAACCAGCGACACTTAGAATATTTTTGAATCAGTACAAATCAGTAACCACTGACACTTAGAATATTTTTGAATCAGTACAAATCAGTAACCAGCGACACTTAGAATATTTTTGAAGCAGTACAAATCAGTAACCACGACACTTAGAATATTTTTGAAGCAGTACAAATCAGTAACCAGCGACACTTGGAATATTTTTCAGTCAGTACAAATCAGTAACCACTGACACTTGGAATATTTTTGAATCAGTACAAATCAGTAACCAGCGACACTTAGAATATTTTTGAATCAGTACAAATCAGTAACCACTGACACTTAGAAAATTTTTGAAGCAGTACAAATCAGTAACCAGCAACACTTGAATATTTTTGAAGCAGTACAAATCAGTAACCACTGACACTTGGAATATTTTTGAATCAGTACAAATCAGTAACCAGCGACACTTAGAATATTTTTGAGTCAGTACAAATCAGTAACCACTGACACTTAGAATATTTTTGAAGCAGTACAAATCAGTAACCAGCGACACTTAGAATATTTTTGAATCAGTACAAATCAGTAACCACTGACACTTAGAATATTTTTGAATCAGTACAAATCAGTAACCACTGACACTTAGAATATTTTTGAAGCAGTACAAATCAGTAACCAGCAACACTTGAATATTTTTGAAGCAGTACAAATCAGTAACCACTGACACTTGGAATATTTTTGAATCAGTACAAATCAGTAACCAGCGACACTTAGAATATTTTTGAAGCAGTACAAATCAGTAACCACTGACACTTAGAATATTTTTGAAGCAGTACAAATCAGTAACCACTGAACACTTTTTGAAGCAGTACAAATCAGTAACCACTGACACTTGGAATATTTTTGAAGCAGTACAAATCAGTAACCAGCGACACTTAGAATATTTTTGAGTCAGTACAAATCAGTAACCACTGACACTTAGAAATTTTTTGAAGCAGTACAAATCAGTAACCAGCAACACTTGGAATATTTTTGAAGCAGTACAAATCAGTAACCACTGACACTTGGAATATTTTTGAATCAGTACAAATCAGTAACCAGCGACACTTAGAATATTTTTCAGTCAGTACAAATCAGTAACCACTGACACTTAGAATATTTTTGAAGCAGTACAAATCAGTAACCAGCGACACTTAGAATATTTTTGAATCAGTACAAATCAGTAACCACTGACACTTAGAAAATTTTTGAAGCCGTACAAATCAGTAACCACTGACACTTAGAATATTTTTGAAGCAGTACAAATCAGTAACCACGACACTTAGAATATTTTTCAGTCAGTACAAATCAGTAACCACTGACACTTAGAATATTTTTGAAGCAGTACAAATCAGTAACCAGCGACACTTAGAATATTTTTGAATCAGTACAAATCAGTAACCACTGACACTTAGAATATTTTTGAAGCCGTCAAATCAGTAACCAGCAACACTTGGAATATTTTTGAAGCAGTACAAATCAGTAACCACTGACACTTGGAATATTTTTGAATCAGTACAAATCAGTAACCAGCGACACTTAGAATATTTTTGAGTCAGTACAAATCAGTAACCACTGACACTTAGAATATTTTTGAAGCAGTACAAATCAGTAACCAGCGACACTTAGAATATTTTTGAATCAGTACAAATCAGTAACCACTGACACTTAGAAAATTTTTGAAGCAGTACAAATCAGTAACCAGCAACACTTGGAATATTTTTGAAGCAGTACAAATCAGTAACCACTGACACTTGAATATTTTTGAATCAGTACAAATCAGTAACCAGCGACACTTAGAATATTTTTGAGTCAGTACAAATCAGTAACCACTGACACTTAGAATATTTTTGAAGCAGTACAAATCAGTAACCACTGACACTTTTTTGAAGCAGTACAAATCAGTAACCACTGACACTGGAATATTTTTGAAGCAGTACAAATCAGTAACCAGCGACACTTAGAATATTTTTGAATCAGTACAAATCAGTAACCACTGACACTTAGAATATTTTTGAAGCAGTACAAATCAGTAACCAGCAACACTTGGAATATTTTTGAAGCAGTACAAATCAGTAACCACTGACACTTAGAATATTTTTGAATCAGTACAAATCAGTAACCAGACACTTAGAATATTTTTCAGTCAGTACAAATCAGTAACCACTGACACTTAGAATATTTTTGAAGCAGTACAAATCAGTAACCAGCGACACTTAGAATATTTTTGAATCAGTACAAATCAGTAACCACTGACACTTAGAATATTTTTGAATCAGTACAAATCAGTAACCACTGACACTTAGAATATTTTTGAAGCAGTACAAATCAGTAACCAGCGACACTTAGAATATTTTTGAAGCAGTACAAATCAGTAACCACTGACACTTAGAATATTTTTGAAGCAGTACAAATCAGTAACCAGCGACACTTAGAATATTTTTGAAGCAGTACAAATCAGTAACCACTGACACTTAGAATATTTTTGAAGCAGTACAAATCAGTAACCACTGACACTTAGAATATTTTTGAATCAGTACAAATCAGTAACCACTGACACTTAGAATATTTTTGAAGCAGTACAAATCAGTAACCAGCGACACTTAGAATATTTTTGAAGCAGTACAAATCAGTAACCACTGACACTTGGAATATTTTTGAAGCAGTACAAATCAGTAACCACTGACACTTGGAATATTTTTGAATCAGTACAAATCAGTAACCAGCGACACTTAGAATATTTTCAGTCAGTACAAATCAGTAACCACTGACACTTAGAATATTTTTGAAGCAGTACAAATCAGTAACCAGCGACACTTAGAATATTTTTGAATCAGTACAAATCAGTAACCACTGACACTTAGAATATTTTTGAAGCAGTACAAATCAGTAACCAGCGACACTTGGAATATTTTTGAAGCAGTACAAATCAGTAACCACTGACACTTGGAATATTTTTGAATCAGTACAAATCAGTAACCAGCGACACTTAGAATATTTTTCAGTCAGTACAAATCAGTAACCACTGACACTTAGAATATTTTTGAAGCAGTACAAATCAGTAACCAGCGACACTTAGAATATTTTTGAATCAGTACAAATCAGTAACCACTGACACTTAGAATATTTTTGAATCAGTACAAATCAGTAACCACGACACTTAGAATATTTTTGAAGCAGTACAAATCAGTAACCACTGACACTTAGAATATTTTTGAAGCAGTACAAATCAGTAACCAGCGACACTTGGAATATTTTTGAGTCAGTACAAATCAGTAACCACTGACACTTGAATATTTTTGAATCAGTACAAATCAGTAACCAGCGACACTTAGAATATTTTTGAATCAGTACAAATCAGTAACCACTGACACTTAGAATATTTTTGAAGCAGTACAAATCAGTAACCAGCACACTTGAATATTTTTGAAGCAGTACAAATCAGTAACCACTGACACTTGGAATATTTTTGAATCAGTACAAATCAGTAACCAGCGACACTTAGAATATTTTTCAGTCAGTACAAATCAGTAACCACTGACACTTAGAATATTTTTGAAGCAGTACAAATCAGTAACCAGCGACACTTAGAATATTTTTGAATCAGTACAAATCAGTAACCACTGACACTTAGAATATTTTTGAATCAGTACAAATCAGTAACCACTGACACTTAGAATATTTTTGAAGCAGTCAAATCAGTAACCAGCAACACTTAGAATATTTTTGAAGCAGTACAAATCAGTAACCACTGACACTTGGAATATTTTTGAATCAGTACAAATCAGTAACCACGACACTTAGAATATTTTTGAAGCAGTACAAATCAGTAACCACTGACACTTAGAATATTTTTGAAGCAGTACAAATCAGTAACCACTGACACTTTTTGAAGCAGTACAAATCAGTAACCACTGACACTTGGAATTTTTTGAAGCAGTACAAATCAGTAACCAGCGACACTTAGAATATTTTTGAGTCAGTACAAATCAGTAACCACTGACACTTAGAATATTTTTGAAGCAGTACAAATCAGTAACCAGCGACACTTAGAATATTTTTGAAGCAGTACAAATCAGTAACCACTGACACTTGGAATATTTTTGAAGCAGTACAAATCAGTAACCAGCGACACTTAGAATATTTTTGAGTCAGTACAAATCAGTAACCACTGACACTTAGAATATTTTTGAAGCAGTACAAATCAGTAACCAGCGACACTTAGAATATTTTTGAATCAGTACAAATCAGTAACCACTGACACTTAGAATATTTTTGAAGCAGTACAAATCAGTAACCACTGACACTTAGAATATTTTTGAAGCAGTACAAATCAGTAACCAGCGACACTTAGAATATTTTTGAAGTCAGTACAAATCAGTAACCACTGACACTTAGAATATTTTTGAAGCAGTACAAATCAGTAACCAGCGACACTTAGAATATTTTTGAATCAGTACAAATCAGTAACCACTGACACTTAGAATATTTTTGAAGCAGTACAAATCAGTAACCAGCAACACTTGGAATATTTTTGAAGCAGTACAAATCAGTAACCACTGACACTTGGAATATTTTTGAATCAGTACAAATCAGTAACCAGCGACACTTAGAATATTTTTGAGTCAGTACAAATCAGTAACCACTGACACTTAGAATATTTTTGAAGCAGTACAAATCAGTAACCAGCGACACTTAGAATATTTTTGAATCAGTACAAATCAGTAACCACTGACACTTAGAATATTTTTGAAGCAGTACAAATCAGTAACCAGCGACACTTAGAATATTTTTGAAGCAGTACAAATCAGTAACCACTGACACTTGGAATATTTTTGAAGCAGTACAAATCAGTAACCAGCGACACTTAGAATATTTTTTCAGCAGTACAAATCAGTAACCACTGACACTTAGATATTTTTGAAGCAGTACAAATCAGTAACCACTGACACTTAGAATATTTTTGAAGCAGTACAAATCAGTAACCACTGACACTTTTTGAAGCAGTACAAATCAGTAACCACTGACACTTGGAATATTTTTGAAGTCAGTACAAATCAGTAACCAGCGACACTTGGAATATTTTTGAAGCAGTACAAATCAGTAACCACTGACACTTAGAATATTTTTGAAGTCAGTACAAATCAGTAACCAGCGACACTTAGAATATTTTTGAAGCAGTACAAATCAGTAACCACGACACTTAGAATATTTTTGAGTCAGTACAAATCAGTAACCACTGACACTTAGAATATTTTTGAAGCAGTACAAATCAGTAACCAGCTGACACTTAGAATATTTTTGAATCAGTACAAATCAGTAACCAGCGACACTTGGAATATTTTCAGTCAGTACAAATCAGTAACCACTGACACTTGGAATATTTTTGAATCAGTACAAATCAGTAACCAGCGACACTTAGAATATTTTTGAATCAGTACAAATCAGTAACCACTGACACTTAGAAAATTTTTGAAGCCGTCCAAATCAGTAACCAGCAACACTTGGAATATTTTTGAAGCAGTACAAATCAGTAACCACTGACACTTGGAATATTTTTGAATCAGTACAAATCAGTAACCAGCGACACTTAGAATATTTTTCAGTCAGTACAAATCAGTAACCACTGACACTTAGAATATTTTTGAAGCAGTACAAATCAGTAACCAGCGACACTTAGAATATTTTTGAATCAGTACAAATCAGTAACCACTGACACTTAGAATATTTTTGAATCAGTACAAATCAGTAACCACTGACACTTAGAAAATTTTTGAAGCAGTACAAATCAGTAACCAGCGACACTTGGAATATTTTTGAAGCAGTACAAATCAGTAACCACTGACACTTGGAATATTTTTGAATCAGTACAAATCAGTAACCACTGACACTTAGAATATTTTTGAAGCAGTACAAATCAGTAACCAGCGACACTTAGAATATTTTTCAGTCAGTACAAATCAGTAACCACTGACACTTAGAATATTTTTGAAGCAGTACAAATCAGTAACCAGCGACACTTAGAATATTTTTGAATCAGTACAAATCAGTAACCACTGACACTTAGAATATTTTTGAAGCAGTACAAATCAGTAACCAGCAACACTTGGAATATTTTTGAAGCAGTACAAATCAGTAACCACTGACACTTGGAATATTTTTGAATCAGTACAAATCAGTAACCAGCGACACTTAGAATATTTTTCAGTCAGTACAAATCAGTAACCACTGACACTTAGAATATTTTTGAAGCAGTACAAATCAGTAACCAGCGACACTTAGAATATTTTTGAATCAGTACAAATCAGTAACCACTGACACTTAGAATATTTTTGAATCAGTACAAATCAGTAACCACTGACACTTAGAATATTTTTGAAGCAGTACAAATCAGTAACCAGCAACACTTGGAATATTTTTGAAGCAGTACAAATCAGTAACCACTGATACTTGGAATATTTTTGAAGCAGTACAAATCAGTAACCAGCGACACTTAGAATATTTTTGAATCAGTACAAATCAGTAACCACTGACACTTAGAATATTTTTGAAGCAGTACAAATCAGTAACCAGACACTTGGATATTTTTGAAGCAGTACAAATCAGTAACCACTGACACTTGGAATATTTTTGAATCAGTACAAATCAGTAACCAGCGACACTTAGAATATTTTTCAGTCAGTACAAATCAGTAACCACTGACACTTAGAATATTTTTGAAGCAGTACAAATCAGTAACAGCGACACTTAGAATATTTTTGAATCAGTACAAATCAGTAACCACTGACACTTAGAATATTTTTGAATCAGTACAAATCAGTAACCACTGACACTTAGAAAATTTTTGAATCAGTACAAATCAGTAACCAGCGACACTTAGAATATTTTTGTTTCAGTACAAATCAGTAACCACTGACACTTAGAATATTTTTGAAGCAGTACAAATCAGTAACCAGCGACACTTAGAATATTTTTGAATCAGTACAAATCAGTAACCACTGACACTTAGAATATTTTTGTATCAGTACAAATCAGTAACCACTGACACTTAGAATATTTTTGAAGCAGTACAAATCAGTAACCAGCAACACTTAGGAATATTTTTGAAGCAGTACAAATCAGTAACCACTGACACTTGGAATATTTTTGAAGCAGTACAAATCAGTAACCAGCTGACACTTGTAGAATATTTTTGAAGCAGTACAAATCAGTAAACACTGACACTTAGAATATTTTTGAAGCAGTACAAATCAGTAACCATGACATTTTTGAAGCAGTACAAATCAGTAACCACTGACACTTGGAATATTTTTGAAGCAGTACAAATCAGTAACCAGCGACACTTAGAATATTTTTGAATCAGTACAAATCAGTAACCACTGACACTTAGATATTTTTGAAGCCGTACAAATCAGTAACAGCAACACTTGGAATATTTTTGAAGCAGTACAAATCAGTAACCACTGACACTTGGAATATTTTTGAATCAGTACAAATCAGTAACCAGCGACACTTAGAATATTTTTCAGTCAGTACAAATCAGTAACCACTGACACTTAGAATATTTTTGTAGCAGTACAAATCAGTAACCAGCGACACTTAGAATATTTTTGAATCAGTACAAATCAGTAACCAGACACTTGGAATATTTTTGAAGCAGTACAAATCAGTAACCACTGACACTTAGAATATTTTTGAAGCAGTACAAATCAGTAACCACTGACACTTAGAATATTTTTGAAGCAGTACAAATCAGTAACCAGCGACACTTAGAATATTTTTGAAGCAGTACAAATCAGTAACCACTGACATTTTTGAAGCAGTACAAATCAGTAACACTGACACTTGGAATATTTTTGAAGCAGTACAAATCAGTAACCAGCGACACTTAGAATATTTTTGAATCAGTACAAATCAGTAACCACTGACACTTAGAATATTTTTGAAGCGTACAAATCAGTAACCAGCAACACTTGGAATATTTTTGAAGCAGTACAAATCAGTAACCACTGACACTTGGAATATTTTTGAATCAGTACAAATCAGTAACAGCGACACTTAGAATATTTTTCAGTCAGTACAAATCAGTAACCACTGACACTTAGAATATTTTTGAAGCAGTACAAATCAGTAACCAGCGACACTTAGAATATTTTTGAATCAGTACAAATCAGTAACCACTGACACTTAGAAAATTTTGAAGCAGTACAAATCAGTAACAGCAACACTTGGAATATTTTTGAAGCAGTACAAATCAGTAACCACTGACACTTGGAATATTTTTGAATCAGTACAAATCAGTAACCAGCGACACTTAGAATATTTTTCAGTCAGTACAAATCAGTAACCACTGACACTTAGAATATTTTTGAAGCAGTACAAATCAGTAACCAGCGACACTTAGAATATTTTTGAATCAGTACAAATCAGTAACACGCGACACTTGGAATATTTTTGATTCAGTACAAATCAGTAACCAGCGACACTTAGAATATTTTTGAAGCAGTACAAATCAGTAACCACCGACACTTAGAATATTTTTGAAGCAGTACAAATCAGTAACCAGCGACACTTAGAATATTTTTCATCAGTACAAATCAGTAACCACTGACACTTGGAATATTTTTGAATCAGTACAAATCAGTAACCAGTGACACTTAGAATATTTTTGAATCAGTACAAATCAGTAACCACTGACACTTAGAATATTTTTGATCAGTACAAATCAGTAACCAGCAATCACCTGGAATATTTTTGAAGCAGTACAAATCAGTAACCAGCGACACTTAGAATATTTTTGAAGCAGTACAAATCAGTAACCAGCGACACTTAGAATATTTTTCTGTCAGTACAAATCAGTAACCACTGACACTTTTTGAAGCAGTACAAATCAGTAACCACTGACACTTGGAATATTTTTGAATCAGTACAAATCAGTAACCAGCGACACTGGAATATTTTTCAGTCAGTACAAATCAGTAACCACTGACACTTAGAATATTTTTGAAGCAGTACAAATCAGTAACCAGCGACACTTGAATATTTTTGAATCAGTACAAATCAGTAACCACTGACACTTGGAATATTTTTGAATCAGTACAAATCAGTAACCAGCGACACTTAGAATATTTTTGAATCAGTACAAATCAGTAACCACTGACACTTAGAAATTTTTGAAGCCGTACAAATCAGTAACCAGCGACACTTAGAATATTTTTGAAGCAGTACAATCAGTAACCACTGACACTTGGAATATTTTTGAATCAGTACAAATCAGTAACCAGCGACACTTAGAATATTTTTCAGTCAGTACAAATCAGTAACACTGACACTTAGAATATTTTTGAAGCAGTACAAATCAGTAACCAGCGACACTTAGAATATTTTTGAATCAGTACAAATCAGTAACCACTGACACTTAGAATATTTTTGAATCAGTACAAATCAGTAACCACTGACACTTAGAATATTTTTGAAGCAGTCAAATCAGTAACAGCAACACTTGGAATATTTTTGAAGCAGTACAAATCAGTAACCACTGACACTTGGAATATTTTTGAATCAGTACAAATCAGTAACCACGACACTTAGAATATTTTTGAATCAGTACAAATCAGTAACCAGCGACACTAGAATATTTTTCAGTCAGTACAAATCAGTAACCACTGACACTTGGAATATTTTTGAATCAGTACAAATCAGTAACCAGCGACACTTAGAATATTTTTTGAATCAGTACAAATCAGTAACACTGACACTTAGAATATTTTTGAAGCAGTACAAATCAGTAACCAGCAACACTTGGAATATTTTTGAAGCAGTACAAATCAGTAACCACTGACACTTGGAATATTTTTGAATCAGTACAAATCAGTAACCAGCGACACTTAGAATATTTTTCAGTCAGTACAAATCAGTAACCACTGACACTTAGAATATTTTTGAAGCAGTACAAATCAGTAACAAGCGACACTTAGAATATTTTTGAATCAGTACAAATCAGTAACCACTGACACTTAGAATATTTTTGAATCAGTACAAATCAGTAACCACTGACACTTAGAATTTTTTGAAGCAGTCAAATCAGTAACCAGCAACACTTGGAATATTTTTGAAGCAGTACAAATCAGTAACCTGACACTTGGAATATTTTTGATCAGTACAAACAGTAACAGCGACACTTAGAATATTTTTGAAGCAGTACAAATCAGTAACCACTGACACTTAGAATATTTTTGAAGCAGTACAAATCAGTAACACTGACACTTTTTGAAGCAGTAAAATCAGTAACCACTGACACTTGGAATATTTTTGAAGCAGTACAAATCAGTAACCAGCGACACTTAGAATATTTTTGAAGTCAGTACAAATCAGTAACCACTGACACTTAGAATATTTTTGAAGCAGTCCAAATCAGTAACCAGCAACACTTGGAATATTTTTGAAGCAGTACAAATCAGTAACCACTGACACTTGAATATTTTTGAATCAGTACAAATCAGTAACCAGCGACACTTAGAATATTTTTCAGTCAGTACAAATCAGTAACCACTGACACTTAGAATATTTTTGAAGCAGTACAAATCAGTAACCAGCGACACTTAGAATATTTTTGAATCAGTACAAA
This sequence comes from Hemiscyllium ocellatum, assembly GCF_020745735.1. NCBI lineage: Eukaryota > Metazoa > Chordata > Chondrichthyes > Orectolobiformes > Hemiscylliidae > Hemiscyllium > Hemiscyllium ocellatum. The sequence goes on from NW_026868764.1 coordinate 13,177, forward strand.
TCAGTAACCACTGACATTAGAATATTTTTGAATCAGTACAAATCAGTAACCACTGACACTTAGAATATTTTTAGTCAGTACAAATCAGTAACCAGCGACACTTAGAATATTTTTGAAGCAGTACAAATCAGTAACCACTGACACTTAGAATATTTTTGAAGCAGTACAAATCAGTAACCAGCGACACTTAGAATATTTTTGAATCTGTACAAATCAGTAACCACTGACACTTGAATATTTTTGAATCAGTACAAATCAGTAACCACTGACACTTAGAATATTTTTGAAGCAGTACAAATCAGTAACCAGCGACACTTGGAATATTTTTGAAGCAGTACAAATCAGTAACCACTGACACTTGGAATATTTTTGAAGCAGTACAAATCAGTAAAGCGACACTTAGAATATTTTTGAAGCAGTACAAATCAGTAACCACTGACACTTAGAATATTTTTGAAGCAGTACAAATCAGTAACCACT
>NW_026868765.1:0-13645 GCF_020745735.1 Hemiscyllium ocellatum
ACCTGCGCATCCACCAATATCATTTATTATATCTGTGGCTCCCATTGCGGTCCCCTCTACATTAAGGAGACTGGACACCTCCTTGCAGAGTGCTTTATGGAACATCTCTGGTACACCCGCACAAATCAACTACACTGCCCTGTGGCCCAACATTTCGACTCTCCCTTCCACTCTGCCGAGGACATGGAGGTCCTGGGCCTCCTTCACTGCCGCTCCTTCACCACCAGACGCCTGGGGGAAGAATGCCTCATCTACCACTTCAGAACACTTCAACCCCAGGGCATCAATGTGGACTTCAACACTTTCCTCATTTTCCTTTCCCCCACCTATCCTGTTGAAGGCAAAGGATAGGAAGGGCAAGATTGGTGAACTGTGGATGACAGGAGAAATTGTACAACTAGCCAAGAGGAAAAGGGAAGCATACATAAGGTCTAGGCAGCTAAGAACAGAACGGGCCCTGGAAGAATATCAGAAGAGTAAGACCTGTCTTAAACGAGGAATCAAGCAGGTTAAAAGGGATCATGAACTAGCTTTACTGAGCAGAATTAAGGAGAATCGCAAAGCATTTTATTCTTACATAAGAAGCAAGCAGGTAACGAGAGAAAGGATTGGTCCACTAAAGGATAATGAAGGAAGGCTGTGTGTCGAACGTGAGAGAATGGGTTAGATTCTGAATGATTACTTTACATCAGTGTTCACTGAGGAGAGGGATATAATGAATGTTGAGATTAGAGATAGAAGTTTGATTAGTCTGGATCACGTTGACATAAGTAGGGAAGATGTGTTGGGTAGGCTGGAGTTAAGTAAGGTGGACAAATCCCCAGGACCAGATGGGATTTATCCCACGTTGCTGAGGGAGGTGAGACAGGAAATAGCTGGGGCCCTGACAGATATCTTTTTGGCATCCTTAAACACAGGTGAGGTGCCGGAGGACTGGAGGGTTGCTCACGTTATCCTCCTGTGCAAGAAGGGTAGAAGGGATATTCTAGGTAACTACAGACCAGTGAGCCTGATGTTAATGGTGGGAACATTGCTGGAGAAGGTGCCGAGGGATAGGACCTATTTATATTTAGAAAAGAATGGGCTTATCAGTGATAGGCAACATGGTTTGTGCGGGGGAGATTGTGGGGGGACCTGATTGAGGTTTACAAAATCATAAAGGATCTCGACAGGGTGGATAGAGATAAGCTTTTACCCAGGGTGAAGAATTCAATAACAAGAGGTCAAGCTTTGAAGGTGAGAGGTGAAAAGTTTAAGGGGGATACACACGGCAAATGCCTCACACAAAGGGTGGTGGGTGACTGGAATGTGTTGCCAGCAGAGGTGGTAGAGACAGGCACGGTAGATTCATTTAAGATGCATCTGGACAAATGCATGAGTAGGTGGGGAGCAGAGGGATACAGATGCTTATCAATTGGGCGATAGGTTTAAACAGTAGATTTGTATCGGCTCAGGCTTGGAGGGCCGAAGGGCCAGTTCCTGGGTTGTAAACTTTCTTTGTTCTTTGACTTTGAAATGTATCTGCAAGAAGTTAAAAATCACACTACACCAGGTTATAGTCCAACAGAATTGTTTGGAAGCACTAGCTTTTGAAGTGCTGCTCCTTTATCACAACCACCTGATGAGGAACAGTGCTTCGAAAGCTAGTGCTTCCAAATAAACCTATTGGACTATAAACTGGTGTTATGCAATTCATGATTTTGTCCACCCCACCCCAGTCCAACACCGGCACCTCCAAATCATGTCTGCAGGATGAGAAACAAGAGGGAGTGCAGATTTTCAAATCCTCGGCGACTTCCATCCAACTAAATAACAAATCTCAAGATTAAGATCAAACATCTTTTTTAAAGCTAATGAGGAGTATTGGGCACCATGGTCACATGCTGAGAATGGTTTGCATCTCTGCAAACTCTTGAGGTTGGCACCCTTGGTAATGTTTGTGGAATTGAGGGCAATGATGATGTGAAGTAGGGCATCATCTCTCCACAATGCCCTCCCCTCTTATCCTCACCATCAGACTCCTCTCCCACCCTAATCTCTCACAGGGAGCTCCCCTTCAATCAATCTCTCTCCAACTCAATTTCTGACCCGTCTTCCTCCCAGTCACATGCATTGTCTCTGGGCTCTCCTCAAACTGTTGGCACATCAGTTCTCTACTGAACAATTTTTACCACCCTTAATGCTTTTCAAAACGATGAACTTAGGGATTGGTCTAGATCCGAGGAGAAGGGTGTCATTCGGGACAGCTTCTGTCCCTCGTTAAGAATCAGTTCTGTGTATCTCGCCGGTTTCAATAAGCCCTAAACTTTCTCAAAATAAATCTACAGCATTATTCTGCAATTACTCCCAAATCTTCAATCAGTGCAAGGGGAAGAATTTTACACTAACCTTTTTTAGGGCAGCATGGTGACTCAGTGGTTAGCACTGCTGCCTCACAGCACCAGGTCCCAGGTTCAATTCCAGCCTCGGGCGACTGTCTGTGTGGAGCTTGCACATTCTCCCTGTGTCTGCGTGGGTTTCCTTCAGGTGCTCTGGTTTCCTCCCACAGTCCAAAGATGTGCGGGTCAGGTGAATTGGCCGTGCTAAATTGCCTGTAGTGTTAGATGCATTAGTCAGAGGGAAATGAGACTGGGTGGGTTACTCTCTGGAGGGTCGGTGTGGACTTGTTGGACCGAAGGGTCATTTCCACACTGTAGGGAATCTAATCTAATATCTAAAAAAACTTTTCAAACCTCTCCATTTTCTGCCAGATCAGATTGCTGATGGTGTTTTCAAAGCTTTGTTTTCTCTTTGTAATGTCCAGCTGTTTTGATTATCTCTCTGATCACATCCACTCCCAGACAGATCAGCCAGAGACACGGTCAGTGCAGTGACCTAGCCTTCCCTGTGTTTACTGACACAGCCTCGTGTCTCAGTTGAAGCCAGTTTACAAACCAGTTGTGATGTCTGAACTCTCTGTGACGTACACGGTGAGGTCACTCTTGTTCTGTGAGGTCACACTTTGACCTGTCCAGTTCAAGTGGCCTCACTGCGATCAAACAGGGAGTAAGCCAGGGAGGACTGAAACCCTCACCTTCCTCAGATTACAATGTGTTCATATTCCAGAATATACAAAGCAGTTCCATACATAGACAATAGGGTGTACGGGTGATGCTCAATGACACAGAGTCAGAGACACACAGATACAGATTGAGACTGCCCAGGAGATGTCTCAGAGCTGACTCTGAGACACACACGATCTGTACAGCAGCAGCTGAGGATGAATCATTCTTTGTTCCCTGCAATGTACTGGGCATGCTCAGTGAAGAAACCCAAAACAGCTGACTGATGATGGAGCAGTTTGAAGGGAGATGGAGGGGGGAGGCCAGGGAGGGTATGGGTCTGGGACTAATATATAGAGAGGTGTGGGTTTCACTCCTTGTGTGTCATATTCTCTTGCTTCACTGTCTACATCTGTCTGCAGCCTTGTCCACTGTGGCATTTCAAAATATCATTCATATTGTTATTTAATTCTACCCATCAACTGTTCCAATACAGCCACATCCTATAAACAGACCCCTAGTAAAGGCAAATTCAGCAAAACAGATTTCCCTCACTTACTATCTCCTCCAATCCAAAAGATGGGAACACCAAAACAAACAATCTCACAGCAGAGGGAGAGTTCAAGCTTTTTTCCTACAGCAGAGAGAAATGACAGCTGTGACTAATAGCTTCAACATCAAATAATGCAACTTCAGTAACTGAAAGCAGTACTGAGCCCCTGGATCAGTGAGAGCCGGACTTCACTTCCTCATGCTGCTTTGGTCATAATTTAAGAAAACCCAAAATTATTTACTCTGCTTTCCATGGAACATACACTTGGGCACCAGGTTGATAACATCCCTCATCAAGAGAAACAGAACACATCCTCCTTAAAGGGACAAGGTATCAGTCTGCTCTCCTTGGGGTCAGTGATACCGACACAGTGGGGTCAGTCTTCCCTCCCTGGGGTCAGTGATCCCGACACAGTGGGGTCAGCCTTCCCTCTCTGGAGTCAGTGACACAGACACAGTGGGGTCAGTCTTCCCTCCCTGGGGTCAGTGATACAGACAGTGGGGTCAATCTTCCCTGTCTGGGGTCAGTGACACAGACACAGTGGGGTCAGTCTTCCCTCCCTGGGGTCAGTGATACAGATACAGTGGGGTCAGCCTTCCCTCCCTGGGGTCAGTGATACAGACACAGTGGGGTCAGTCTTCCCTCCCTGGGGTCAGTGACACAGACATAGTGGGGTCAGCCTTCCCTCCCTGGGGTCAGTGATACAGACACAGTGGGGTCAGCCTTCCCTCTCTGGGGTCAGTGACACAGACACAGTGGGGTCAGTCTTCCCTCCCTGGGGTCAGTGATACCGACACAGTGGGGTCAGGCTTCCCTCCCAGGGGTCAGTGATACAGACACAGTGGGGTCAGCCTTCCCTCCCTGGGGTCAGTGATACAGACACAGTGAGGTCAGTCTTCCCTCCCTGGGGTCAGTGATACAGACAGTGGGGTCAATCTTCCCTGTCTGGGGTCAGTGATACAGACACAGTGGGGTCAGCTTTCCCTTCCTGGGGTCAGTGACACAGACACAGTGGGGTCAGCTTTCCCTCTCTGGGGTCAGTGACAGAGACACAGTGGGGTCAAGTCTGCTCTCCCCTGGATCAGTGACACACAGTGGGGTCAGCCTTCCCTACCTGGGGTCTGTGACAGAGACACAGTGGGGTCAGTGAGTTCCTGCCTGGGTCAGTGACAGAGACACAGTGGGGTCAGTCTGCTCTCCCCTGGGTCAGTGACAGAGACACAGTGAGGTCAGTCTGCTCTCCCCTGGGTCAGTGACAGAGACACAGTGGGTTCATACTGCTCCCCCATAGGTCAGTGACAGAGACACAGTGGGGTCAGTCTGCTCTCCACTGGATTACTTCCATCTGGAAGGACAAGGGCAGCAGATACATGGGAACACCACTCCCTGCAAGTTCCCCTCCAAACCACTCTCAATTCTGACTTGGAAATATATTGCCGTTCCTTCAGTGTCAATGGGTCAAAGTCCTGGAATTCCCTCCCTAAGGGGCACATTGTGGGTCTACCTACATCACATGGAGTGCAGCGAGTTCAAGAAGGCAGCTCACCATCACCTTCTCAAGGGGCAACTAGGGATGGGCAAAAAACACTGACCCAGCCAGTGTGGCCCATATCCCATGGGTCAATGAAGAACATCATTCCACGGTCTGGGAGCAATGGGACTGTCCCTTTGGCTTCAATGAGGAGTTTTATTTATTCAGAAGGTAATGAATTTGTGTAGCTAGAGGTTTTACTGATCTTCCCTCTGAACGTAGACAGCGTTGCTGCATTAAATAAATTTGTTTGTACAACAACGTAACCTCTGCAGCATGTAACCACCAACACTGAACACTAACAGAAACGGTGGGTAATCATCAGGATTGATGCCTCGAATGACATAATATCAGAAATCTACAACATTGATGAACCACGGGAGGGTGAAGCTCCCAGAGATGGTGAAGAGCAGAATCACAGCCTTCCTTCTGCTCCCCATCTCTGGGTCTCTGCGGGTCTCTCCTTTGCTCTCAACCTTCAGCCTTTTAGTGATCAACTGGTCACTAAAATAGAACATCGCACATTACAGCACAGTACAGGCCCTTCAGCCCTCGATGTTACGCTGACCTGTGGAACCAATCTGAAGCCCATCTATCCCACACTATTCCATTTTCGTCCATATGTTTATCCAAACACCATTTAAAACCATATGAATCATATTTTTCCCATCTTTAGTGGACAGTGCCTTTTCTGGTTGGACTAAGTTAGGAATAAAAACTGTGAAAGATTAGATGTTAATGGTGTTTCTGCATCTTTTCAACATCTTAGTCGATACGTTTTCACTTCTTAAAATCCACTTCTTTAAATATATCCAAGTTCACAGTTTTGACCGTAGTTCATAATGATTCCTAATGATTCTGATTTTGACCACTTTCTTCATTAAAGGAGGTTATTTCAGCTAGTTATTCAAACATTCATAAAGTATTGTTATGACACGGGGTAAACTCTCCTGCTTTATTTAAAACCGGCAATACAGAAAAGATTTATCCCATACAGTAATCTGTAAAACTTCCAGTGGCCAAGTACTATTCAAAGTAAAAGTTAACAACTTTATTTCTTAAGGTATAACAGAGAATAATTCACTAACAACTATATATAAGTCCTTACTCTAACCTATCTTTACCTTCCCTTCTATACTAGTTCAATAAAACTCCCAATTAAGATTTACAAAATAACACTTCTTAGCTCAAAACCAGGCAGCTTTCTGTTCGTCGATTTGGATCTTTCGTGTCTTCTTTTCATCTTCATAGGAATTTCTGCTTCACAGGTTACTGATTGATAAAGTTCCCTTTTTAAGAGAGCTGTTTTTCTGGGCAGAGTACAGATGTCGTTGGCTTGGCAGTTGTCCCCTCAACTGTTCAATTGTCCCCAGTCTTATATCCCAAAGCATCAGATTGTGTCATTGGCTTTTAAGATTGTCAATATACTCAATTCAAACTGGATTGGAGTTTGATATTTTTCGGGATATAATTGACACTGATTGGCCAAATTCAAATTTGTGTTTTTGTCTCCAGGCAATGAGCCAATTAAGTTGTTCGACCGACTGTTACGTTCTTACCTTATTGAGAACACTTGGTGCTGTGTCCGGTAGTTCTGCTGCTTTTAACTCTCTTAAAGTACACCCACATCTTCATAACACATCACCCATTAAGAAAAAAATGAACCATCATAATGAAAAGATGGCTTCATTTCTTTTTCTAGCTTTTAAACACATTATCCGAACATACAGATAACCTTTATATCAGTTCTCCTTAATTTATTCCCATATACTTATATATATAAAACATTAAATAAAGACAAATCACATGTAAATGCTATCCGTTAAATCCACAATAACATATCTGTGATTACATTCTTCCAACCGCAACATGTATAATTTTTAAATTGAAAAGTCTGTGACATGAGACTCCAATGAAATAGTCTCAGATTCCTATCTTTAAAACTTTTCCAAGAATGTAAGTGGATTGTGGTCAGTGTATACAACCGTCTCCAACACATTGTTCATGACATCCACATTAACATGTTGGAAGGCCAGTACCAAACTCAATAGTTTATTTTCGATTGTGGAGTGTTTTCTCCGGTGGATGTTGAAAAGTAACCAACTGACAGTTCAATCCCATCCTCATCTTCCTGGAGGAGTACAGCTCCAACTCCAATGTCACTAGCATCGATGGCGATTTTAAAAGGTTTGAAACATTTGTTGCAGCTAAAACTGGTTTGGTGATTAATATTGATTTGAAATGGTCGAATGCCTCCTGGCATGGTTCTGTCCACTGAAACTTTGTGTTCTTCATCAGTAAATCGGTTAACAGTGCCACTACACTGCTAAAGTTTGGAACAAACTTCTGATAGAATCTGTTGAGTCCAAAGAATCGAAGCACCTCCTTCTTCAAGGTTGGTTGTGGAAATTCCTCGATGGCCTTCGTCTTTGCGTTCTGTGGGGTCAACCTTCCATGACCGATGTTACGTCCCAAGAATGTCACCTCTGCTTTCGGAAGTTCCATTTTATTTCAGTCTATCACCAGTTTTGCCTCTTGTAGTCATGGAGTCACAGAGTCATAGGGATGTACACCATGGAAACAGGCCCTTTGTCCAACTCGTCCATGCTGACCAGATATCTCAACCCAATCCAGAGCCACCTGCCAGCACCTGGCTCATATACCTCCAAACTCTTCCTATTCTTATACCCATCCAGATGCCTTTTAAATGTTGCAATTGTGCCAGCCTCCATCACTTCCTCTGGCAGCTCATTCCATACACTTGCCGCCCTCTGTGTGAAAAAGTTGTCCCTTAGGTCTCTTCTTTTTCTTTCACTTCTCACCCTAAACCTGTGCCCTCTAGTTCTGGACACCCCAGAGAAAAGACATTGTCTATTGATCCTATCCATGCCCCTCCTGATTTTATAAACCTCTATAAGGTTACCCCTCAGTGTGAAAGATTCTTCAAATGCGGGAATTGACAACAAAGGTGTTGGTTTTATTACTGCCTGTGGCTTACCTACCATTTGGCATGTATGCCAGGTATGGCCAAAGTTAACCATATCTTTGTGCATTCCAGGCCTTAGCCTGTGTCTTTCATACCCCTACTTGACCTCCTAAAGGTAGTTTATGTGCTACTCGTAACATCTCCTGTCTATATGCTACAGACAACACAATCTGGTACACTTCGGCGTATTTCTCCTCTGCACTAAGCTGCCATTTCTGTCTGAGGATTCTATCTTTTAGATAACAACCCTCCGGAATAGTCTCTGCCTCCTTTTCAGAGTACGCATCCACATTTATATGTTTTACCATCTTGTCTTGCTATTACAAGTCTCTTCATCTTTCAGGAGTAATCACGTCTGTCTAACCTTCTCCCTGGTCAGGTTTTTCCTGCACCATTACATCAAGCAGGGTATCCGCAAACTGAATCTCAACTCCTTCATCTTTCTCTTTACTTTTCACTTTGTGCTGTGTTTTATGAGAGTTGGATCTGGTTACCTCACCGACTGGGAAAATACCAGGATATTTCTGCTTTAACTCCTCAGTTTCTTGGTCTTCCTTGGGCTTCTCCACAACAAAGGGTGTCACTCCCATCTTGGATCCTGCCAAATCATTCCCAAGAACAAACTGAATTCCTGGAACAGACACTCTGTCAATCACTCCCACTGTAACTTCCCCAACCTGATTTTCCTCAGGGAAACACTAAATTTCTGTCCATCTATCCCACAAATTACCACACTCTCAGGTAACAAATCAGAAAGACTGCATATTCGCTCATCCCTTATTATCAGGGACTGGTTAGATCCTGTATCTCACAAAATTATAACTTCTTGTCCTTCTCCCCCTGTTCTTTCTGAGTAACCTTTACCCACAGAGGTGAAATATTTGTAGAGATCAGATACTAACCCCATACCCAGCCCCTGCCTCGGCTGTGACTCTCCTGCAGCTCCTCGGCTCTTATTGGGGTCTCCTTTACTACCTTCACTAAGGCCACTGGCTCAGCTTCTTTTCCCACATCTTTTCCCATAGTGCCTTTCTTTAACGACCAGCCCTGTGTCTGTATGTGTCCCACCTTCTGGCAGTGTAAGCACCTTTTCCCATAGTGCCTTTCTTTAACGACCAGCCCTGTGCCTGTATGTGTCCCACCTTCTGGCAGTGTAAGCACCTTTTCCCTTTTGGGAAAATCATACCAGTGCTCTCTACTCTGGATTTTGTAGTGTAGGGTCTTCTGTTCTCCCAACTTCTATCAGTCACTGGATGAAATTCTGGCCAGAAGCTTGTCTTATGCACCAACACGTACTCATCTGCTAATCCTGCTGCCCTTCTCACTTCCTGAACTTTCTGTACCTCCATGTAAATTCTTACCATCTCTGGAAGCAGGAGAAGGCAAAGGCAATCTGTACTGAACTATTTCTCTGATATCATTCTGTTTCTTTATTTGTTCCTTCCCATGAACCAGCTGATGTGTTGCCGGGGCAATCCAAGCCCAACCAGAGGGATTTCTGGACTCCCTCCCTGCACCCACCCATGACCCAGCTCCCTCTCCGATTTCAATGCTCCTTCAAATCTACCTCTTCATGTAAGTTATTGTCACCTGACCCAATATCACAATCAGTGAAACAACATTAACCCTGTTTAATTTGTCATGATAAAGGTCTTTTTAAATATGTTTGGGGACTGTATTTTGGTAAAGTGCACAATGATGGAGCTATCATGATGTGTTTAGATGTCTTCCAAGCAGGTGACCTAGGTTAGATTCCTGGCAATCTCAAATTGGAAACCCCAAAGAAAAAAAGGAATTGGATCATTTTGAAAATACATTTGGCTTTCATTCCAAGACAATAAAATGCAAAGTAGGAGTAGAGAAAGGCAGACTGGATGAAACTGTTTACCTGCTGCATTCTCTCACACCTCCTCCCTCCCTTCCCCCTCCAATCCCACTGAGATGGCCCTGGCTGTGCTCCATCCCTGGGGGAGGTATGCCCTGGGTAGAAGGAGCTGGGACCTGGGCAGAGAGGGGACTCTGAGTGAGAGACCTGCGGATATTTCAAGCGGCCATTGTCCCTTTCACCGTGTGCACTGAGCAGGGGGTGAGTGTCGGTGTGTTTCTGTCTGTGTGTGAGAGTGTGGGGAGTGTTTGAATCTCAATCCCAGTTTTGATCCTTTAACCTCATACCCTCCCTGAACCAGCCCCTCCTAACGCAAGCCCCTGGAGCAGAGTCCATCCTAAATGGGAGAGAGGAAGTGTGAGAGACCATCAAGTAAGCCCAGTCCAACCAGAATGGTGAATATCACCTCTTTAATCTCGCCACATCTTTCCTTATCTCCTGGTTGTACCTGTCTGATTTTTCCTCTTTTCTTCTCTCTGTCTCTCTCTTTGCCTCTGATTCTCACTCACTGCCTGTATCATTCCATCTCTCTCTCTCCCTCTCAACCTTTCTCTCTCTCTCTCTCTCCTGACAGACTCTCCTTTTTTTTTCTTTTTCTCTCTTCCTTCTTCCTTTGTCTCTGTTCTTTCCCACTCTCTTGCTTTCTTTCTTCTTCTCTCATTCTCTCTCTGTCTTTCCCTCTCTTCTTGATTTCTGTCTTTCAATCCTGGATCTGCACCCCACCCCCCCCTTCAATTTTGGACAATCCCCCCCCCATCGCAAATTTAGGCCCTGTCCCCTTCCATGGCCTCTGTCCCCCTCCGTGACCCCTGTCCCCCTCCATGGCTCCTGTCCCCCCTCCATGGTCCCAGTCCTCCTCCATGGCCCCTGTCACCCTCCATGACCCCCATCCCCCTCCATTGGTCCTGTCCCCCTTCATGGCCCCTGTCCCCCTCCAAGGCCCCTGTCCCCCTCCATGGCCCCTGCCCTGCTCCATGACTCCTGTCCCCCTCCATGGCCCCTGCCCCCCTCCATGGCCCCTGTCCCCCTCCATGACCCCTGCCCCCTCCAAGGCCCCTGTCCCCCTCCATGGCATCTGCCCTGCTCCATGACTCCTGACCCCCTCCAAGGCCCCTGTCCCCCTCCATGGCCCCTGTCCCCCTCCGTGGCCCCTGTCCCCCTCCATGGCCCCTGACATCCTCCATTGCCCCTGTCTAATTGCCCTCTCCTGTGCAGCTCCATCTATCCTGAACTGTCCCTCTGTAGTTCCTCCATTACACACCCACTGCATATAAAAGCCCCTCGCTATTTCCGTCCATCAACAATACCCTTCCCCTGCTGTGTTCCAGGTCCTGGTCTGGAGGACAAAGTGAGCGTGTGCAGAGACTAACGTGTCTTTTGACAGCGTACCGTAATGTCATGGAGTCATAGAGTCATACAGCACAGAGACAGACCCTTCGGACCAACCAGGCCACACCGACCATGTTCCAAAACTAAACTTGGCCCATATCCCTCCAAACCTTTCCTATTCATGAACTTATCCAAAAGGCTGAGGATCCTGGGATTGTATTCATTGGAGTTTAGAAGATTAAGGGGAGACTTAATAGAAACTTACAAGATAATACATGGCTTGGAAAGGGTGGACGCTAGGAAATTGTTTCCATTAGGCGAGGAGACTAGGACCAATGGACACAGCCTTAGAATTAGAGGGGATAAATTCAGAACAGAAATGTGGAGATATTTCTTCAGCCAGAGAGTGGTGGGCCTGTGGAATTCATTGCCGCAGAGTGCAGTGGAGGCCGGGACGCTAAATGTCCTCAAGGCAGAGATTGATAGATTCTTGATGTCATAAGGAATTAAGGGCTACGGGGAGAATGCTGGTAAGTGGAGTTGAAATGCCCATCAGCCATGATTGAATGGTGGAGTGGACTCGATGGGCCGAATGGCCTTACTTCCACTCCTATCTCTTATGATCGTATGTAGTTTAAACGTTGTAACTGTACCTGCATCCATCACTTCCTCTGGCAGTTCATTCTAAACCGAAACTACTAAACATTTTGCCCCTCATGTCGTTTTTCAATCTTTCTCCTCTCACCTTAAAAATATACCCCTTTGGTTTGGACTTCCCACCCGAGGGAAAAGACCCCTGTCATTCACCTTATCTATGCATCTCAAGGTTTTTTAAACATCAATAAGGTCACTCCTCAACCTCCAATACAACAGTGAAAAACGTCCTCACCTTTCCAGTCCATTTTTATATCTGAAACCCTCCATTCCTGGCAACGTCTTGGGAAATCTTTACTAAACCCTCTCCAGTTTAATAATATCCTTCCTATCACAGGGTGATGAGAATTGCATATATTAAACCAGAAGAGGCCTCACCAAGGCCCTATAGAATTTCAATATAATGTCAGTTTTGACATTGCATAGGCCTTTGAGTATAGGAGTAATGAAGGCAAGTGTGCTAAATACCTCCTTAACTACCCTGTCTACATATGATGCAAACTTCAAAGAAATATGTCCCTGAACCCCAAGGTCTTTCCGCTCTGTAACACTACCCAGGGCCCTACCAATAAGTCCTGTCCTTGGTTGTATTACCACAATGCAATACCTCACCTGTATCCAAATTAAATTCCATCTGCCATCCCTCAGCTCTTTAGCCCAATTGATCAAGATCTCCTTGTAATCTCGGGTAACATTCTTCACTGTCTGTTTCACCAATTTTGGTGTCGTTCACAAACTTATTAAACATGCCTCGCATATTCTCATCTAAATCATTCATTTCAATGACTAACAGAAGTGGAGCCAGTGCCGTTCCCTGTGGAACACCGCTGGTCACAGGCCTCCAGTCTGAAAAATAATGATCCACCATTACCTGCTGTCTTCTACCATCAAGCCAATTACATATCCAATTGGCATGCCCACCCTGAATCCCATGTGATCTAACTTTACTATTTTGTTTAACATGCAGAACCTTGTCAAAGGCTTTACTAAAGGCCAAGCAAACACCATCTCCCACTCTGTCCTCATTGGTTTTTGTTACTTCCAAAAAACAAACCTAACTAAGTGCGTCAGACATGATTTTCCTCACACAAAACCATACTGAGCATCTCTAATCAATTCTTTCCTATCCATCCTGTGTAAATCCTATCTTTCAGAATCATCTCCAAAAACGTGCCCACCACCGAAGTGAGACTCACGGGTCGATCGTTCCCAGGTTTCTCCTCACATCCCTTCTTAAACAATGGCATATTAGCCACATCCCAGTCCTCCAATTCTTCACCTGTGCTTATTGATGATACAAATATTTATGCTAGGGGCCCTGCAATTTTCTCCCTAACTTCCCACAGTTTCCTGGGACATACTTAATCAGGGCCTGGAGGTTTACCTACTTTTATGTTTTTTAAGATCTCCAGCACTTCCTCTTCTATACTGGAAACTTTTCCCAAAACATCAGTATTTATTTCCCTGATTTCTCTCGCATCCAATTCCTTCCCAACAGTAAAACAGAATTATTCATTTATATCCCTCCCATTTCTTGAGGTTCAACACAAAGACAACCTCGTTGATCTTTATGGGTTCCTATCTCTCTCCAGTTGCTCCCTCATTGTTAATGTATTTATAGAATCTCTTTGGATTATCTTGACCTTATCTGCCAAGGCTACCTCCT
>NW_026868766.1:0-13573 GCF_020745735.1 Hemiscyllium ocellatum
AGAAGAGTACAAAGACAGTCAAAGTACACTTAAGAGAGAAATCAGGAGGGCGAAAAGGGGACATGAGATGTCTTTGGCAAATAGAATTAAGGAGGATCTAAAGGGTTTTTACAAACAGATTAAGGACAAAAGGGTATCTAGGGAGAGAATAGGGCCCCTCAAAGATCTGCAAGGCTGCATTTGTGTGGAGCTGCAGGAGATAGGGGAGATATGAAACGAGAATTTTGCAACAGTGTTGACTCTGGAAAAGGGCATGGAAGATATAGAATGTAAGGAAATAGATGGTGACATCTTGAAAAATGCCCATATTGCAGAAGAGGAATTGATAGATGCCTTAAAAAGCATGAAAGAAGATAAATCCCCAGGATCTGGTCAGGTGTACCTGAGAACTTTGTGGGAAGTTAGGGACGTGATTGTTGGGCCTCTTACTGAAATATTTGTATCATTGATAGTCACAGGTGAGGGGCCAGAAGACTGGAGGTTGCCTAATGTGGTCCACTGTTTAAGAAAGATGGTAAGGACAAGCCAGGGAACTATAGAGCAGTGAGCCTGATGTTGGTGGTGAACAAGTTGTTGGAGGGAATCCTGAGGGATAGGATGTACATGTATTTGGAAAAGCAAGTACTGATTAGCCACAGTCAACATGGCTTCGTGTGTGGGAAATCATGTCTCACAAACTTTTGAATTTTTTTGAAGAAAGAACAAAGAGGACTGATGAGGGCAGAGTGATGGGCTTGATCTATATGGACTTCAGGAAGATGTTCAACAAGGTTCCCCATGGGAGACTGGTTAGCAAAGGTTAGACCTCGTGGAATACAGGGAGAACTAGCCATTTGGTTACAGAAGTGGCTCAAAGGTAGAAGGTAGACATTGGTGGTGGAGGGTTGTTTTTCAGTCTGGAGGCCTGTGACCAGTGGAGTGCCACAAGGATCAGTGCTGGATCCACTACTTTTCATCATTTATATAAATGTTTTGGATGTGAGCATAAGAGGTATAGTTAGTAAGTTTGCAGATGACACCAAAATTGGAGGCATAGTGGACAGTGAAGGAGGTTACCTCAGATAACAACAGGATCTTGTCCAGATGGGCCAATGGGTTGAGAAGTGGCAGATAGAATTTAATTTTGATAAATGTGAGGTGCTGCATTTTGGGAAAGCAAATCCTAGCAGGACGTATGCACTTAATTGTAAGATTCTTGGGAGTGTTACTGAACAAAGAGACCTTGGATTTCAGGTTCATAGCTCCTTGAAAGTAGAGTTGCAGGTAGAGAGTATAGTGAAGAAGGCATATTGTGTGTTTTCTTTTATTGGTCAGATTATTGAGTACAGGAGTCGGGAGGTCATGTTGCGGCTGTACAGGACATTGGTTCGGCCACTTTTGAATACTGCGTGCAATTCTGGTCTCCTTCCAATTGGAAGGATGTTGTGAAACTTGAAAAGGATCAGAAAAGATTTATAAGGATGTTGCCAGGATTGGAGGATTTGAGCCATATGGAGAGGTTGAGTGGGCTGAGTACAGACCGAGGAGAACAGAATTGTATTCAGTAGATTGATGTGGGTGCTTTGGAATTTTTTTCTAGTCACTTTTTGAAAATCAAATTGACACATTGAATAATTACAAGAACTGGATACATTATTGCAATTCTCAATTTCTTTTCTAAATTTAGACTGAATCAATGCATAGACACATGTGTTTGGACAAGAGCTCAGCAGTTGAAACATATCTCCAGTATAGTCTGCTATTAGTAATGGATCAGTATAATCATCAGGCTCATAAAACGTATCTGTAATTCTAGAAATGAGGAAAAAAGTAGTATATGGCATCCACAGCACGATGTAAGTGCCAGAAATGGTGAGCAGTAAAGTGACGGATTTCCTTCAGCTCTGCATCTCTGGATCGTTGCTGTACTGGGTGTTGCGTTGACCTTGCAGTGCTCTGCGGATTCGATTCGCCATCACAATGTGGCGAACAGTCAGTGTGTTGAGCAGTAAAACGAGAAAGCTTGGCAATAGTGGGTTTAAAATTGTATTAAGCCAGTCAAAGGTCATCCATCCTGGTAAGATAAAGTAGTCTGTTTTGAAATGAGCGCCCCACTCCACAAGGTTAATGATATAGATTGGCTCATAAGCAGAGTACAGGGGGATGTTTTTGAAGCAGAACACAACACACACAGTCACTATCACCACAGCCGCAGTTTCCTCCCATGTGGTAGATTATCACATTGGAAATAATGACCAGGAGATCAACTGTCGTCATACTCACCAAATAAAGAGTGATCCCTTTGGAGAGACCACAGCCTCCACGAATTAGAAGGACAATTGTCAGGAGGTTGGCTACAAAGTAAAGAGCAGTATCTCCATGTTAATAACACAATGTGACTTGGAAGCTTGGGAATGAAACCAGGTCATTTGGTCCAATAGGTCTATGTTGAGATATACACTGCACATGTGCTTCCTCCCACCGACTTCATCTTACAATATTGAGATATTATTTCTATTAGCCTCATGTAGTTACTGAGATTTCCCATCAGGGAAACTCACAAATGTGTGGAAATATTGCACAGAATGGAAGGAAGCAAAATCTCTCTCAAACCAGAATCCCTTTACAGAGATGGATTGAGTGGGTGTACCCCCGACACTTTGCCTTATGCCAGTCTACAATGAGAAAGAAGGGTGGGTGGGGGGTAGGTGGGAGAAGCTGCCCCCTTTGATCATTGACTAATTTACGTACACTGAGCTCATTGTGACCACAGTTGACCACAGTTGTATGGGGTTCAGAGGTTGCACAGGCAGAGCATCATGGGGAGAGGGCTTTGAGCAGGATTGTGTCATGGGCACTGAGATGGATAAAAATGGAACAAAACATTTGCAGGCTGAGAGGTTGAATCTAGGCGGTGAAGGTGGAAGTATTGATCTGTATTTTATTTTGACAGCTTTGTGTTATTCATTCGGCACAATAAAAAACATACATGAGGTGAGAGAGGGCGTGAGGGCTCGCGACAGAGCTGTTGTAAAGTCTGAGACTCAAACAGGACTCAAGAGGCAGCTGTCCCCATGGGGATTGTAAACGTGGGAGGAGATCAAGGCAAGAAGGTTCAAGAGGGCAGATAGCCAGGGGCAGGTGGGCTCTGTATAACAGGGACATCATGGACCTCATCCTGTGTAAGGAAACCATTGAGAATAACTGCAGCCTGAAAGGAGAATGTCCAATCAGTGCCTTGAGTTTACAGACAGAGGGCAAACTATCTGCAGCATCAGGAGTCCCAGTGTCTGCACAGAGTGTGTCTCTCCAGGGAGTCAGTGATGTCTCTTTGTGACACATCAGTGTGACTGGGTATTCAGAGTTCTGAGTTTTAATGGTCACCCGTGGCACTAAGCATTTGTGCCTCTAGCACTTTGTAAGCATTAGACTGAGATCTTTACAGTGGGCTGTAAGCTCCTGTACAACACAGTATGAAAGGGGGATCATTGGCAAGGGTTTGGTGTGCTCACACCGACATCACTTTCACCACAGATGAGGTTCACCAGGCAGGAAGATGGTCACAGGATTCAGGAATATTAAAGGGGTTCACTCACTCAGTGTCCAATTAGTCAGCAAGTATTGACTAAGGCTTCTCCAGGTATGTGTGTGTATTCCAGGGAGGAGTCTTGTCTCATACAACCTTCAACACTCCTCGGTTTCATAGTGGGCAATGTACCACAGCCATTGGAGAGTTAGATTCTGGGAGGGAAGGGCTGTCTATTGAAGAGATGGCTCATGACCCCAGTGAGACACAAGTGATCAGATGTTGAGTGACATTGCAATAAGATTCACACAAGTACCAAGGTGATCTGTCAAAAGCATTAACATCCTGCTGAACTCCACAGTGTCACCTCAAGACTTGACCAGTGACAGGACCATTGTGTACATGGCCAATATTTGGCAGGTACTGAAAAGGATGCTGGACACACATTAGAAACACTCCAATCAACATGCATCCATAAGGTCAGCCAAATGAACAACAGCAGGAACTACACACCCATCCCCATGTGCATGTATTTAATGAAGGTTATCAGCAATACCATTCCTGTAAAGACATCATAAATTATTCCCCGTGTTCTCCCATATGGACTCAGTGTGATTTCTTACATTGTTCCTGCCTGCTGCACTGTAGCCTTCCCCATGTGCTGCCAGTGGTCCTGGAGGCAGGCGGCTGACTCTAATATCCCTTTGTCTGGAATGGCCTTGGAGGTGGTCCTCTGTTTGCCTGAGTCTGTCTGGACGCTGACACGGTGAGGCTCTCCTGCACAGTGTCAGGAACCTCCTTCATCACTATGGCTCTCTGAAGCACTGGTGTCAGTGGCAGAGGGTAGAGGAGTAACTGTGCTCATCAGGAGTGCCCTGACAGGTACTTCCCGATGGTGACTGCCCCACCCCATGTCCCACTCTGTGGTTCACTTGGCCCTCCATACTTTCCTGACAGAGGAACAATGACCCAATGATGATTTCAGGTATCTTCATTCACTTTCATCTTGCAACTTGAATTTAGTGACAATGCAATGGATCACACTGACCCTAACCCAATCACTCAACCTAATCCTCACCCTGACCTGAACTCTTGAGCTAACCGTAACGTTAACCTTAAACCAAACCTCTACATAAACCCTAACCCGGAACTGAAACCGAATTCTAACTGTCACAGTAAAGCTCACCTCAACACCATCCCTCACCTTAAAGCTAGCTGTCCCCAAGATCTTAACCCAAACCTGAACCCTAACTCTAACCCTAAACACTCATCCGAACCTGAAACCAAAACCTAATTCTAACCACAATTGTAATCTGAACACAAATCTTTACTGTCATCCTAACCCTCAAATAAATCTAACCAAATACGAGCCACAGCCTTAACCAAAGCAGTAAACACTGGATCTATGCCTAATCCTAACCATAACCATAGACTTAACACTCATCCAAATCCTCGACCTAACCCTAACCTAAGTCTAACTCCCAGCCTAACTTTGTTACAAATCAGCATATATAATCCACAAGACCTGATTGATCAGTCTCCACCAGAGATTGGAATCTGCATGTGACCCACCCCCACCCCCTACCCCTCAGCAGATGTGCACAAATCCATCAAGATGTGATGCTTCATCACACACAAGCCCAAAGCCCCTGTGTCGCTCCCTGTTCCCCCTCAGTGGGCAATGCTGCTCACTGAGGAGAGGTTACAGGGACCAGCTGTTAATTTGTTATAAATAAAGAAATTAATGATGATGACATCTTCATCTGTGATCATTCAAGAGGACACATGCCCTCTCTGTGAAATCAGTTGACCATAGTCACAAACGTCTCCATTTCAGAGGAGATGCCAATATTCTCCTCTGCCAATGGTGACAGTATCTCCCTTCTTCTACCCTTCCTTCCTGGAGTAAGATTGCTCCCTCTGAATCTCAACTCATGTACACCCTCCTGTCCCCTCCTGCCCCTCAGCCTCCAGCCTCCCAGTGGGTCTCCAGGTGAGTGACCAACTGCAACATCTCCTCCTCCATCAGAGTCAGTTTGGCCACATCTCCACTGGTCCCCATTCTCTCACTCAGCCTCTTGCAGCACGCCAACCACATTGATCAGACATGCCCATATCTACTGCCCACCTCTGCTAACATCTGCTTGATAACTGAGACACAGTGGAGGGCCCACTCCTCGACTTTGGGCCTGCCCTGGACGGGGTGGATGATATCTCCACCTTGGCAAAGGGGTTTGTGAAAGATGGCGCTGTCACAGGAGACACCAGGGTTAAAGTTCACAGTCTAACCTGCGCCCTCAACAATAATTTTCTGAACCCTCAGTGCTACCGCCCCACAGCTGAAGGGTACTTACACAATCCCACTTCCCCTCAGCTGCCTGCTCATGCCCACAGCCCTGTACAATGACGGCTGGAGCTGACTTGCTGTTCACAGCCTGACCCTTCTCATAGTGAACACCCACCCTAACTGTGTGCTTCACTGAGGAGGGCACTGGCACCATTTGACGTGGGTGACCAGCTCTTGGTCCCACTGTGAGGATCATTCAGGTGTGTGAGCACATGGACCGGGCACTATCCCTTCGACCTGCCTGATCCCACTGACCAACATCAAATCCAGGCCCATGTCCCAGCAACAGACCCAGACACATGGCAATAAAAACACAGTCGGAGAGAGCTTTGGGATCCAGAAATCTGAAAGTACCTGTTCCTCCCAGACAAGGACCATTTAGCACACGTCAGGTCACAGATTCCTCATGTCCCCATGGAACTAAACTAAAATTCACAAATTGCAGCATGAGCTATTTCTTGTAGGAACACCTGAAACTGGATCCAGCATGAGGAGAGAAAGAGGGAGGGTTTTACACTGAGAGATATATCAGGGGAAAGAACAGAGTGAAAGTGGGATTGAAAAGACAACACAACCTGCTTCAGCTTCTTACCAGGGACTGTGAAGATTGTGAGGAAATGGTAGTAAGTGAAAGCTATCAGTTCAATTGTTGATAATTCCATTTTCAGGGAGGGGGCGATATCAATTGGTGTTGACAGATCTGAATCTTCAGACATTTATCTGTTATATAAAGTAACTAAATCTCTCCTGTGATTTTTTGCGGTTGCAGAGAGAGTGAAATTAGTTTATGGTCTTTGAACAAACAGGTACAGTTAATTTTAACAGATATTACACAATGCAATCTTCAGCTACACCGGAAGATTGAAGGAGAACAATTGGGCCAGGTCTATCTCAGAGCTCCTTGCTCGCTCTCTTCGTGCTCTCTACATGGATGCTCAACCATCCCTGCCTTGCCTTGCCTTTCTCACTTTGCCCCCTCACACACACAGTCAGAGTACCATAGAGCTGTACAGCATGGAAACAGATCTTTTCGTCCAACTCGTCCATACTGATCAGATATCCTACATTAATCTCGTACCAATTGTAAGCACTTGGCCCATATCCCTCTCGACCCTTTCTGTACATATACCCATCCAGATGCTTTTTGAATGCTGTGATTGTACCAGCCTGCACCACTTCCTCTAGCAGCTCA
The DNA here is from genome assembly GCF_020745735.1 of Hemiscyllium ocellatum. Taxonomy (NCBI): domain Eukaryota; kingdom Metazoa; phylum Chordata; class Chondrichthyes; order Orectolobiformes; family Hemiscylliidae; genus Hemiscyllium; species Hemiscyllium ocellatum. The sequence goes on from NW_026868766.1 coordinate 7,045, forward strand.
TTCCACACACACATACCACCTTGTGCATGAAAAATTGCTCCTTAAAAATTTTTAAAATCTTTCCCCTCGCATCTTAAATCTCTGCCCTCTAGTTTTGGACTCCTCTATCCTGTGGTGGAAAAGACCTTCCCTATTTACCTATCTGTGCCCCTCATGCTTTTATAAACCTCTATAAGTTCATCCTTCAGCTTCCGATGCCCAGGGATCCTATTCAGCTTCTCCCTGTCACTCAAGCCCTCCAACTTTGGCAACATTTTTGAAATTACTCTCTGGACCCTTCCAAGTTTCACAACATCCCTCCTATAGCAGAGAGATCAGTATTAAACACAGTATCCCAAAGGTGGCTGAACCAATCTCCTGTACAGCCCCAATATGGCCTCCCAACTCCCATACTCAATGCATTGACCAATAGAGGCAAATGTGCCAAATGCCTTCTTCACTCTCCTGTCTGCCTGAGACTCCATTTTCAATGAATTATGATCCTGAACTCCAAGGTCTCTTTGCTGAGCAATACTACCCAGGACCTTATCATTAAGTGTATAAGCCCTGCCCTGATTTGCCTTTCTGAAATGCCATATCTCACATTTATCTAAATCACACTCTTTCTGCACTTTTCGGCCATCAGCCCACCTGATCAAGATCCCACTGAACTCTAAGATAACTTTCTCCGTCCCCTTGCTGAGATATTTTTTATCATTGATAGTCAAAGATGAGGTGCCAGAAGACTGGAGGTTGGCTGACGTGGTGCCACTATTTAAGAAAGGTGGTTAATGTCAAGCCAGGGAAATATAAACCGGTGAGCCTGACGTTGGTGGTGGGCAAGTTGTTGGAGGGAATCCCTGAGGGACAGGATGTACATGTATTTAGAAAGGCAAGGACTGATTAGGGATAGTCAATATGGTGTTGTGTGTGGAAAATCCTGTCTCACAAACTTGATTGTGTTTTGTGAAGAATTAACAAAGAGGATTGATGAGAGCAGAGCGGTTGGTGTGATCCATATGGACTTCAGTAAGATGTTCGACAAGGTTCCCCATGGAAGACTGGTTAGTAAGGTTAGATCGCATGGAATACAGGGAGAACTAGCCATTTGGATACAGAACTGGCTCAAAGGTAGAAGACAGAGGGTGGTGGTGGAGGGTTGGTTTTCAGATTGGAGGCCTGTGACCAGTGGAGTGCCACAAGGATCGGTGCTGGGTCCTCTACTTTTCATCATTCATATAAATGATTTGGATGTAATTATTAGAGGTACAGTTAGTAAGTTTGCAGATGACACCAAAATTGGAGGTATAGTGGATAGGGAAGAAGATTACCTCAGATTACAACGGGATCTTGATCAGATGGGCCAATGGGCTGAGAAGTGGCAGATGGGGTTTATTTTAGATAAATGTGAGGTACTGCATTTTGGGAAAGCAAACCTTAACTGGACTTACAACTTAATAGTAAGTTTTTGGGAGTGTTGCCGAATAAAGAGACCTTGAAGTGCAGGTTCATAGCTCCTTGAAAATGGAGTCACAGATAGATAGGAGAGTGAAGAAGGTGTTTGGTCTGCTTTCCTTTATTGGTCAGAATATTGAGTACAGAAGTTGGGAGGTCATGTTGCGGCTGTACAGGACATTGATTAGGCCACTTTTGGAATATTGTGTGCAATTCTGGTCTCCTTCCTATCGGAAGGCTGTTGTAAACTTGAAAGGGTTCAGAAAAGATTTACAAGGATGTTGCCAGGGTTGGAGGATTTGAGCTTTTGGGAGAGGTTGAATAGGCTAGGGCTGTTTTCCCTGGAGCATTAGAGGCTGAGGGGTGACCATATTGAGGTTCATAAAACCATGAGGGACATGGATGGGATAAATTGACAAGGTCTGTTCCCTGGGTTGGGGGGGAGGGGAGCCGTGGCACGGTGGCACAGTGATTAGCACTGCTGCCTCACAGCGCCAGATACCCGGGTTCAATTGCTGCCTCAGGCAACAGTCTGTGCGGAGTTTGCACATTCTCCCCGTGGCTGTGTGTGTTTCCTCCGGGGGCTCCGGTTTCCTCCCACAGTCCAAAGATGTGCAGGTTAGGTGAATTGGCCATGCTACATTGCACGTAGTGTTGGGTGGTGGGGTAAATGTAGGGGAATGGGTCTCTGTGGGTTGCACTTCGGTGGGTCGGTGTAGTCATGTTGGGCTGAAGGGCCTGTTTCCACACTGTCAGTAATCTAAGTAAACTAATCTAAATAACCTGAGGGCATAGGTTTAGGGTGAGAGGGGAAAGGTATAAAAGAGACCTAAGGGGCATTATTTTCACACAGAAGGTGGTACGTGTATGGAATGAACTACCAGAGGAAGTGGTGGAGACTAATACAACTGCAACATTTAAAAGGCATCTGGATGGGTATATGAATAGGAAGGGTTTGGAGGGATATGAGCCGGGTGCTGGCAGTTGGGGCTAGATTAGCCTGGATAGCTCATCAGCATGGACGAGTTGGATCGGAGGGTCTGTTTCCGTGCTGTACATCTCTATGACTATTACAGCACCAATTTTGATGTCACCTGGAAACTTAAAAACTATACCTTGCTTACTAACTATGTTCATATCCGAATCATTTGTATAAATAACAAAAGGCACTGGACCAACACAGCACCAAATTTACGGCACACCGCTGGCCAGAGGCCTCTGGTCTGAAAAGCAGCCCTCGACCATCACACTCCGTCTCCTACCATTAAGCTTCAAAAATGCAACCTAGTTAGTGACACATGATTTCCTACACACTAAACCATGTTGACTAGCCCTAATCAGTCGTTACCTTTCCAAATTATTTCAAATCCTATCCCACAGAATTCCCTCCAACAGTTTACCCACTGCAATGTCAGGCCCCATGGTCTATAGTTCCCTGGCTCCGCCTTTCCTAATTAGTGGCAACACATTAGCCAATCCCCAATCTTCCAGCACCTCACCCATGACTATGGATTATACAAATATGTCAGCAAGTGGCCCAGCAATCACTTCCCTAGCTGCCCACAAAGTTATTGGGTACATCGATTAGGTCCCAGGGATTTATCCACCTGTATGCATTTTATGCAACACCTCCTCCTCTGTGATATGGACACTTTTCAAAATATCGCTGTTTATTCCCTTAAGTTCTCGAGCTTCCATGTCCTTCTCCACAGTCAACACTGATGCAAAATACTCATTTAGTATCTCTCCATCTCCTGTCATTCTACACATCGAGGGCCTTGCTCATTTTTCAGGGGCCCTATTCTCTCCCTTGTTACTTTTTTCCCATAATGTATTTGTAGAATCCCTATCAAAGCTATCGCATGTCCCTTCTTTGCCCTCCTGATTTCCCTCTTAAGTACATTTCCACTGCCCATATCCTTCTAAGGATTCACTTGATCCCTGCTGTCTACACCTGACTCGAAGAGTGTGGTGCTGGAAAAGCACAGCCGGTCAGGCATCATCCGAGGAGCAGGAGAGTCAACATTTCAGGCATGTCTATACCTGACATCTGCTTCCTTCTATTTTTTGACCAAAACCTCAATTTCTCCAGTCGTCCAGCATTCCCTACACCTCCCAGCCTTACCCTTCACCTGAACAGGAGCATGTTGTCTCTGGACAGTCATTATCTCATTATTGAAGTCTTCCCATTTTCCAGTCATCCCTTTAACTATGAATGTCTGTGCCCAATCAACTTTTCAAAGTTTTTGCCTCATATCATCAAAATTGGCCTTCCTCCAAATTAGAACTTTAACTTTTAGATCCAGTCTATCCTTTTCCATCACTAATTTAAAACTTATAGAATTATGATCACTTGCCCCAAAGTGCTCGCCTCACTGACACCTCAGTCACACGCTCTGCCTTATTTCCAAGAATATGATCAGGTTTTGTTCCTTCTCTAGTAGGTGCATCCACATCCTGAATCAGAAAATAATTCTTGTATTCACTTCACAAATTCCGCTCAATCCAAACCCTGAACACTATGGCAGTCCCAGTCTATGTTTGGAAAGTTAAAATCCCCGACGATTACCACCCTATTATTCCTACAGATAACTGAGATTCCCCTTACAAATTTACTTTTCAATTTCCACCTGACTATTGGAGGAGAAGGTCTGTTGTACAATCCAAATAAGATGGTCATCATTTTCTGATTCCTCAGTTCCATTCCAATAACTTCACTGGACGTATTCCCCAGAATATCTTCCCTAATTAAAGCCATAATTTTATTCCTAATCAAAAATGCCAATTGCCCTCCTCTCTTTCCCCCTTTTCCATTCTTCCCATACCATCTCGAACATTAAGCTGCCACTCCAGACAATCCCTGAGCCATGTCTCTGCAATAGCTATGATATCCCAGTCCCATGTTCTCAACCATATGCTGAGTTTATCTGCCTTCCCTGTCAGGCCTCTTGCATTGAAATAAATTTAGTTTATTTTACTGGTCCTACATCGTTCTCTGCTTTGTTCCTGTCAGTCCTGATTGTCTGACTTGCTCCTTTCCCGACTGCACCGATCTCAGGCTGATCCTTTTTCTCACCATCTCTATGACTAGGTTAAATCCCCCAGTGCAGTTCTAGCAAATCTCTCTGCCAGTATATAAGAACATAAGACCATAAGACATAGGAGTGGAAGTAAGGCCATTTGGCCCATTGAGTCCACTCCACCATTCAATCATGGCTGATGGGCATTTCAACTCCACTTACCAGCGTTCTCCCCGGAGCCCTTAATTCCTTGAGACATATTGGTCCCCTCCAATTCAGGTGCAACTTGACCTTCTTATGCAAGTCACTTCTACCCCAGAAGAGATTCCAATGATCCATAAATGTGAATCCTGCTCCCCTGCAGCAGTTCCTTCGACACACATTCATTTGCTCCATCCTCCTATTCCTTCTCTCATTAGCACATGGCACTTTGTGTAATCCAGATATTACTACCCTCCAGAACCTACCGTTTGTCCTTCTGCCTAATTTCCGATATTCTCTCCTCAGAATCGCATCCTTTTCACTTCCTGTGCTATTGGTTCCAATGTGCACAACAACCTCCTGCTGGTCCCTTTCCCCTTTGAGAATCTTTTGAACACACATTGAGACTTCCTTGATGCAGGAAACAGGGAGGAAACGCACCATTCTGATGTCTCATTATCGACCACAGAAACCTCTATCTGTGCCTCTGGCTAAAAACTCACTTAAAGGTTCACAATATTTCTGGTGTGTCTTCCCTTTGGTGCAGACACAAAGCCAGACAGCTTGTCATGTTTTCCAGCCGCCATCAGTCAAGGAAGCAGACATGTTGCTGTGCAGAACCACACTACATCGAACGTACACCCCCACCATGTAACAACAGTGTCCAGTTTGTATGAACGGTGTCATCCACAGTGGAATAAAATCCAAGGAATGATATCGGTATCATTGACAGTCACATCATAACCCATGGTCATCCTTTTTTAGCCACTTCCTTGACAAGTCACCCGGATCTAGATTTCTTCTCTCTTTGGAGAGCTAATCAGCTCTACCTACTTTGTTAGACATCACTCTTTCTGTCTCGAAACATGCATGAACCGAATCTTTGATTCACGATAACAAACCAGATTTTTGGCACATTCCAGATCCCGTCATCTGCTTTAGAGTTATAGTGTCATGCAGTCCTACAGCACAGAGATAGGCCCTTTGGCCCAAACCAGACCATGCCGATCAAAATGGCCATCCACACTGAGGCCATTTCCCTGCACTTGGCCTATATCCTTCTCACTCAAGATTGGAGTGGTTTTGGGTAGGGGAGAAGAATTCCTGATAAAAGGTTTTTGCTCGAAATGTTGATTTTCCTGCTCCTCGGATGCTGCCTGACCTGCTGTGCTTTTCCAGCACCACTCTAATCTTGACTCTAATCTCCAGCATCTGCAGTATCCACTTCCGCCCAGATCCATCTCATCCTTTTTGATTCATATATTTATCCAAATGCCTTTTAAATGTCAATGCACCCTCCTCACTATTTCCACTGGCAGCTTATTCCATATGCATACCACCCTCTGTGTAAAAACGTTGACCATCAGGTTCCCTTTTATCTTTCCCCTCTAACCTTAAACTGCTGCCCTCTAGTCCCCAATGGTCTAACCTTGGGAAAATGATGGAGTGCATTCACCCTACCCATGCCTGTCATGATCTTATACAGCTCTGTAAAGATCCCCTCAGACTCCTACCCTTTGAAGAAAGAAGTCCTATCTTGTCCAATCTCTCCCAATTACTCCGACCATTGACTCCAGGCAACATCCTTGGAAATTTCTTCTGCATTTTTTCCAGTTTAATAACATCCAGTAACAAGGTGACCAAAAGTGAGCACAATGCTCCATGTGCAGTCTCAACAACATCTTGTACAACTGCAACATAACTTTTCAACTTCTGTGCTCAATGCCCTGACTGATGAAGGTCATTGTGCCAAACGCCTTCTTCACTGCCCTGTCTACCTGGGATTCCACTTTCAGAGAACTGTGCACCTGAACTTCAAGGTCCCTCTGTTACACTACACTTCTTAAGGCCCTATCATTCATCATGAAACTCCA
>NW_026868767.1:0-13588 GCF_020745735.1 Hemiscyllium ocellatum
CTGTCCTCTGAGTTCAGGCCGAATTTGGTGAATTTCCTAAGTCGGGAAGTGGTCCAAACGGGGATGGGAGTGACCTGACAGGTCATACCGACTTTGGGGCTTCCAAGCCGTGTAGCTCAGCCGGATTTGATCCGGCGGTTTCTGCCGACTGTCACGCCTTCGAGGGGGGACTGTCCTCTAAGTTCAGGCCGAATTTGGTGAATTTCCTAAGTCGGGAAGTGGTCCAAACGGGGATGGGAGTGAACCTGACAGCTCATACCGACTTTGAGGCTTCGGGGCGGGTAGCTCAGCCGGATTTGACCGGCGGTTCTGCCGACTTCCACGCCTTCGAGGGGGGACTGTCTCTGAGTTCAGGCCGAATTTGGTGAATTTCCTAAGTCGGGAAGTGGTCCAAACGGGGATGGGAGTGAACCTGACAGCTCATACCGACTTTGAGGCTTCCAAGCCGGGTAGCTCAGCCGGATTTGACCGGCGATTCTGCCGACTGTCACGCCTTCGAGGGGGGACTGTCCTCTGAGTTCAGGCCGAATTTGGTGAATTTCCTAAGTCGGGAAGTGGTCCAAACGGGGATGGGAGTGAACTGACAGCTCATACCGACTTTGAGGCTTCGGGGCGGGTAGCTCAGCCGGATTTGACCCGGCGATTCTGCCGACTTCACGCCTTCGAGGGGGGACTGTCCTCTGAGTTCAGCCGAATTTGGTGAATTTCCTAAGTCGGGAAGTGGTCCAAACGGGGATGGGAGTGAACCTGACAGCTCATACCGACTTTGTGGCTTCGGGGCGGGTAGCTCAGCCGGATTTGACCCGGCGGTTCTGCGACTGCACGCCTTCGAGGGGGGCCTGCCTCTGAGTTCAGGCCGAATTTGGTGAATTTCCTAAGTCGGGAAGTGGTCCAAACGGGGATGGGAGTGAACCTGACAGCTCATACCGACTTTGGGGCTTCAAAGCCGGGTAGCTCAGCCGGATTTGATCCGGCGGTTCTGCCGACTGTCACGCCTTCGAGGGGGGACTGTCCTCTGAGTTCAGGCCGAATTTGGTGAATTTCCTAAGTCGGGAAGTGGTCCAAACGGGGATGGGAGTGAACCTGACAGCTCATACCGACTTTGGGGCTTCCAAGCGGGTAGCTCAGCCGGATTTGATCCGGCGGTTCTGCCGACTGTCACGCCTTCGAGGGGGGACTGTTGTCTAAGTTCAGGCCGAATTTGGCGAATTTCCTAAGTCGGGAAGTGGTCCAAACGGGGATGGGAGTGAACCTGACAGCTCATACCGACTTTGAGGCTTCGGGTGCGGGTAGCTCAGCCGGATTTGACCCGGCGATTCTGCCGACTGTCACGCCTTCGAGGGGGGACTGTCCTCTGAGTTCAGGCCGAATTTGGTGAATTTCCTAAGTCGGGAAGTGGTCCAAACGGGGATGGGAGTGAACCTGACAGCTCATACCGACTTTGAGGCTTCCAAGCCGGGTAGCTCAGCCGGATTTGACCCGGCGATTCCGCCGACTGTCACGCCTTCGAGGGGGGACTGTCCTCTGAGTTCAGGCCGAATTTGGTGAATTTCCTAAGTCGGGAAGTGGTCCAAACGGGGATGGGAGTGAACCTGACAGCTCATACCGACTTTGAGGCTTCGGGGCCGGGTAGCTCAGCCGGATTTGACCCGGCGTTCTGCCGACTTCCACGCCTTCGAGGGGGGGCTGTCCTCTGAGTTCAGGCCGAATTTGGTGAATTTCCTAAGTCGGGAAATGGTCCAAACGGGGATGGGAGTGAACCTGACTGCTCATACCGACTTTGAGGCTTCGGGCCGGGTAGCTCAGCCGGATTTGACCCGGCGGTTCTGCCGACTTCTACGCCTTCGAGGGGGGCCTGTCCTCTGAGTTCAGGCCGAATTTGGTGAATTTCCTAAGTCGGGAAGTGGTCCAAACGGGGATGGGAGTGAACCTGACAGCTCATACCGACTTTGGGGCTTCCAAGCCGGGTAGCTCAGCCGGATTTGATCCGGCGGTTCTACCGACTGTCACGCCTTCGAGGGGGGACTGTTGTCTAAGTTCAGGCCGAATTTGGTGAATTTCCTAAGTCGGGAAGTGGTCCAAACGGGGATGGGAGTGAACCTGACAGCTCATACCGACTTTGGGGCTTCGGGGCCGGGTAGCTCAGCCGGATTTGACCGGCGATTCTGCCGACTTCACGCCTTCGAGGGGGGACTGTCCTCTGAGTTCAGGCCGAATTTGGTGAATTTCCTAAGTCGGGAAGTGGTCCAAACGGGGATGGGAGTGAACCTGACAGCTCATACCGACTTTGAGGCTTCCAAGCCGGGTAGCCCAGCCGGATTTGACCCGGCGATTCTGCCGACTGTCACGCCTTCGAGGGGGGACTGTCCTCTGAGTTCAGGCCGAATTTGGTGAATTTCCTAAGTCGGGAAGTGGTCCAAACGGGGATGGGAGTGAACCTGACAGCTCATACCGACTTTGAGGCTTCGGGGCCGGGTAGCTCAGCCGGATTTGACCCGGCGATTCTGCCGACTTCCACGCCTTCGAGGGGGGGCTGTCCTCTGAGTTCAGGCCGAATTTGGTGAATTTCCTAAGTCGGGAAGTGGCCAAACTGGGATGGGACTGAACCTGACTGCTCATACCGACTTTGAGGCTTCGGGCCGGGTAGCTCAGTCGGATTTGACCCGGCGGTTCTGCCGACTGCCCCGCCTTCGAGGGGGGCCTGCCCTCTGAGTTCAGGCCGAATTTGGTGAATTTCCTAAGTCGGGAAGTGGTCCAAACGGGGATGGGAGTGAACCTGACAGCTCATACCGACTTTGGGGCTTCCAAGCCGGGTAGCTCAGCCGGATTTGATCCGGCGGTTCTGCCGACTGTCACGCCTTCGAGGGGGGACTGTCCTCTGAGTTCAGGCCGAATTTGGTGAATTTCCTAAGTCGGGAAGTGGTCCAAACGGGGATGGGAGTGAACCTGACAGCTCATACCGACTTTGGGGCTTCCAAGCCGGGTAGCTCAGCCGGATTTGATCCGGCGGTTCTGCCGACTGTCACGCCTTCGAGGGGGGACTGTCCTCTGAGTTCAGGCCGAATTTGGTGAATTTCCTAAGTCGGGAAGTGGTCCAAACGGGGATGGGAGTGAACCTGACAGCTCATACCGACTTTGAGGCTTCGGGGCGGGTAGCTCAGCCGGATTTGACCCGGCGATTCTGCCGACTGTCACGCCTTCGAGGGGGGACTGTCCTCTGAGTTCAGGCCGAATTTGGTGAATTTCCTAAGTCGGGAAGTGGTCCAAACGGGGATGGGAGTGAACCTGACAGCTCATACCGACTTTGAGGCTTCCAAGCCGGGTAGCTCAGCCGGATTTGACCCGGCGATTCTGCCGACTGACACGCCTTCGAGGGGGGACTGTCCTCTGAGTTCAGGCCGAATTTGGTGAATTTCCTAAGTCGGGAAGTGGTCCAAACGGGGATGGGAGTGAACCTGACAGCTCATACCGACTTTGAGGCTTCGGGGCCGGGTAGCTCAGCCGGATTTGACCCGGCGATTCTGCCGACTTCACGCCTTCGAGGGGGGACTGTCCTCTGAGTTCAGGCCGAATTTGGTGAATTTCCTAAGTCGGGAAGTGGTCCAAACGGGGATGGGAGTGAACCTGACAGCTCATACCGACTTTGAGGCTTCGGGGCCGGGTAGCTCAGCCGGATTTGACCCGGCGGTTCTGCCGACTTCACGCCTTCGAGGGGGCCTGTCCTCTGAGTTCAGGCCGAATTTGGTGAATTTCCTAAGTCGGGAAGTGGTCCAAACGGGGATGGGAGTGAACCTGACAGCTCATACCGACTTTGGGGCTTCCAAGCCGGGTAGCTCAGCCGGATTTGATCCGGCGGTTCCTCCGACTGTCACGCCTTCGAGGGGGGACTGTTGTATAAGTTCAGGCCGAATTTGGTGAATTTCCTAAGTCGGGAAGTGGTCCAAACGGGGATGGGAGTGAACCTGACAGCTCATACCGACTTTGAGGCTTCGGGCCGGGTAGCTCAGCCGGATTTGACCCGGCGGTTCTGCCGACTTCACGCCTTCGAGGGGGGACTGTCCTCTGAGTTCAGGCCGAATTTGGTGAATTTCCTAAGTCGGGAAGTGGTCCAAACGGGGATGGGAGTGAACCTGACAGCTCATACCGACTTTGAGGCTTCCAAGCCGGGTAGCTCAGCCGGATTTGACCCGGCGGTTCTGCCGACTGTCACGCCTTCGAGGGGGGACTGTCCTCTGAGTTCAGGCCGAATTTGGTGAATTTCCTAAGTCGGGAAGTGGTCCAAACGGGGATGGGAGTGAACCTGACAGCTCATACCGACTTTGAGGCTTCGGGGCCGGGTAGCTCAGCCGGATTTGACCCGGCGATTCTGCCGACTTCCACGCCTTCGAGGGGGGCTGTCCTCTGAGTTCAGGCCGAATTTGGTGAATTTCCTAAGTCGGGAAGTGGTCCAAACGGGGATGGGAGTGAACCTGACAGCTCATACCGACTTTGAGGCTTCGGGGCCGGGTAGCTCAGCCGGATTTGACCCGGCGGTTCTGCCGACTGCCACGCCTTCGAGGGGGGCCTGCCTCTGAGTTCAGGCCGAATTTGGTGAATTTCCTAAGTCGGGAAGTGGTCCAAACGGGGATGGGAGTGAACCTGACAGCTCATACCGACTTTGAGGCTTCCAAGCCGGGTAGCTCAGCCGGATTTGATCCGGCGGTTCTGCCGACTGTCACGCCTTCGAGGGGGGACTGTCCTCTGAGTTCAGGCCGAATTTGGTGAATTTCCTAAGTCGGGAAGTGGTCCAAACGGGAATGGGAGTGAACCTGACAGCTCATACCGACTTTGGGGCTTCCAAGCCGGGTAGCTCAGCCGGATTTGATCCGGCGGTTCTGCCGACTGTCACGCCTTCGAGGGGGGACTGTTGTCTAGTTCAGGCCGAATTTGGCGAATTTCCTAAGTCGGGAAGTGGTCCAAACGGGGATGGGAGTGAACCTGACAGCTCATACCGACTTTGAGGCTTCGGGGCCGGGTAGCTCAGCCGGATTTGACCGGCGGTTCTGCCGACTTCACGCCTTCGAGGGGGGACTGTCCTCTGAGTTCAGGCCGAATTTGGTGAATTTCCTAAGTCGGGAAGTGGTCCAAACGGGGATGGGAGTGAACCTGACAGCTCATACCGACTTTGAGGCTTCCAAAGCGGGTAGCTCAGCCGGATTTGACCCGGCGGTTCTACCGACTGTCACGCCTTCGAGGGGGGACTGTCCTCTGAGTTCAGGCCGAATTTGGTGAATTTCCTAAGTCGGGAAGTGGTCCAAACGGGGATGGGAGTGAACCTGACAGCTCATACCGACTTTGAGGCTTCGGGGCCGGGTAGCTCAGCCGGATTTGACCCGGCGATTCTGCCGACTTCACGCCTTCGAGGGGGGCTGTCCTCTGAGTTCAGGCCGAATTTGGTGAATTTCCTAAGTCGGGAAGTGGTCCAAACGGGGATGGGAGTGAACCTGACAGCTCATACCGACTTTGAGGCTTCGGGGCCGGGTAGCTCAGCCGGATTTGACCCGGCGGTTCTGCCGACTTCACGCCTTCGAGGGGGACTGTCCTCTGAGTTCAGGCCGAATTTGGTGAATTTCCTAAGTCGGGAAGTGGTCCAAACGGGGATGGGAGTGAACCTGACAGCTCATACCGACTTTGGGGCTTCCAAGCCGGGTAGCTCAGCCGGATTTGATCCGGCGGTTCTGCCGACTGTCACGCCTTCGAGCGGGGACTGTCCTCTGAGTTCAGGCCGAATTTGGTGAATTTCCTAAGTCGGGAAGTGGTCCAAACGGGGATGGGAGTGAACCTGACAGCTCATACCGACTTTGAGGCTTCGGGGCGGTAGCTCAGCCGGATTTGACCCGGCGATTCTGCCGACTTCACGCCTTCGAGGGGGGACTGTCCTCTGAGTTCAGGCCGAATTTGGTGAATTTCCTAAGTCGGGAAGTGGTCCAAACGGGGATGGGAGTGAACCTGACAGCTCATACCGACTTTGAGGCTTCCAAGCCGGGTAGCTCAGCCGGATTTGACCCGGCGGTTCCGCCGACTGTCACGCCTTCGAGGGGGGACTGTCCTCTGAGTTCAGGCCGAATTTGGTGAATTTCCTAAGTCGGGAAGTGGTCCAAACGGGGATGGGAGTGAACCTGACAGCTCATACCGACTTTGAGGCTTCCAAGCCGGGTAGCTCAGCCGGATTTGACCCGGCGATTCTGCCGACTGTCACGCCTTCGAGGGGGGACTGTCCTCTGAGTTCAGGCCGAATTTGGTGAATTTCCTAAGTCGGGAAGTGGCCCAAACGGGGATGGGACTGAACCTGACTGCTCATACCGACTTTGAGGCTTCGGGGCCGGGTAGCTCAGTCGGATTTGACCCGGCGGTTCTGCCGACTGCCTGCCTTCGAGGGGGGCCTGTCCTCTGAGTTCAGGCCGAATTTGGTGAATTTCCTAAGTCGGGAAGTGGTCCAAACGGGGATGGGAGTGAACCTGACAGCTCATACCGACTTTGAGGCTTCCAAGCCGGGTAGCTCAGCCGGATTTGATCCGGCGGTTCTGCCGACTGTCACGCCTTCGAGGGGGGACTGTCCTCTGAGTTCAGGCCGAATTTGGTGAATTTCCTAAGTCGGGAAGTGGTCCAAACGGGGATGGGAGTGAACCTGACAGCTCATACCGACTTTGAGGCTTCCAAGCCGGGTAGCTCAGCCGGATTTGACCGGCGGTTCTGCCGACTGTCACGCCTTCGAGGGGGGACTGTCCTCTGAGTTCAGGCCGAATTTGGTGAATTTCCTAAGTCGGGAAGTGGTCCAAACGGGGATGGGAGTGAACCTGACAGCTCATACCGACTTTGAGGCTTCGGGGCCGGGTAGCACAGACGGATTTGAACCGGCGGTTCTGCCGACTGACACGCCTTCGAGGGGGGACTGTCCTCTGAGTTCAGGCCGAATTTGGTGAATTTCCTAAGTCGGGAAGTGGTCCAAACGGGGATGGGAGTGAACCTGACAGCTCATACCGACTTTGAGGCTTCCAAGCCGGGTAGCTCAGCCGGATTTGACCGGCGGTTCTGCCGACTGTCACGCCTTCGAGGGGGGACTGTCCTCTGAGTTCAGGCCGAATTTGGTGAATTTCCTAAGTCGGGAAGTGGTCCAAACGGGGATGGGAGTGAACCTGACAGCTCATACCGACTTTGAGGCTTCGGGGCCGGGTAGCTCAGCCGGATTTGACCGCCGATTCTGCCGACTTCACGCCTTCGAGGGGGGACTGTCCTCTGAGTTCAGGCCGAATTTGGTGAATTTCCTAAGTCGGGAAGTGGTCCAAACGGGGATGGGAGTGAACCTGACAGCTCATACCGACTTTGAGGCTTCGGGGCCGGGTAGCTCAGCCGGATTTGATCCGGCGGTTCTGCCGACTGTCACGCCTTCGAGGGGGGACTGCCCTCTGAGTTCAGGCCGAATTTGGTGAATTTCCTAAGTCGGGAAGTGGTCCAAACGGGGATGGGAGTGAACCTGACAGCTCATACCGACTTTGGGGCTTCCAAGCCGGGTAGCTCAGCCGGATTTGATCCGGCGGTTCTACCGACTGTCACGCCTTCGAGGGGGGACTGTTGTATAAGTTCAGGCCGAATTTGGTGAATTTCCTAAGTCGGGACGTGGTCCAAACGGGGATGGGAGTGAACCTGACAGCTCATACCGACTTTGAGGCTTCGGGTGCGGGTAGCTCAGCCGGATTTGACCCGGCGATTCTGCCGACGTCCACGCCTTCGAGGGGGGACTGTCCTCTGAGTTCAGGCCGAATTTGGTTAATTTCCTAAGTCGGGAAGTGGTCCAAACGGGGATGGGAGTGCACCTGACAGCTCATACCGACTTTGAGGCTTCCAAGCCGGGTAGCCCAGCCGGATCTGACCCGGCTATTCCGCCGACGGTCACGCCTTCGAGGGGGGACTGTCCTCTGAGTTCCGGCCGAATTTGGTGAATTTCCTAAGTCGGGAAGTGGGTCCAAACGGGGATGGGAGTGAACCTGACAGCTCATACCGACTTTGAGGCTTCGGGGCCTGGGTAGCTCAGCCGGATTTGACCCGGCGATTCTGCCGACTTCACGCCTTCGAGGGGGGGGCTGTCCTCTGAGTTCAGGCCGAATTTGGTGAATTTCCTAAGTCGGGAATGGCCCAAACTGGGATGGGACTGAACCTGACTGCTCATACCGACTTTGAGGCTTCGGGGCCGGGTAGCACAGTCGGATTTGACCCGGCGGTTCTGCCGACTGCCTGGCCTTCGAGGGGGCCTGCCCTCTGAGTTCAGGCCGAATTTGGTGAATTTCCTATGTGGGGAAGTGGTCCAAACGGGGATGGGAGTGGACCTGACAGCTCATACCGACTTTGGGGCTTCCAAGCCGGGTAGCTCAGCCGGATTTGATCCGGCGGTTCCGCCGACTGTCACGCCTTCGAGGGGGGACTCTCCTCTAAGTTCGGGCCGAATTTGGTGAATTTCCTAAGTCGGGAAGTGGTCCAAACGGGGAAGGGAGTGAACCTGACAGCTCATACCGACTTGGGGCTTCCAAGACGGGTAGCTCAGCCGGATTTGATCCGGCGGTTCCGCCGACTGTCACGCCTTCGAGGGGGGACTGTTGTCTAAGTTCAGGCCGAATTTGGTGAATTTCCTAAGTCGGGACGTGGTCCAAACGGGGTTGGGAGTGAACCTAACTGCTCATACCGACTTTGAGGCTTCGGGGCCGGTAGCACAGTCGTATTTGTCCCGGCGGTTCTGCCGAATGCCTGGCCTTCGAGGGGGGCCTGCCCTCTGAGTTCAGGCCGAATTTGGTGAATTTCCTATGTCGGGAAGTGGTCCAAATGGTGATGGGGTTGAATCTGACAGCTCATACCGACCTTGAGGCTTCCAAGCCGGCTGGCCCGGCCGGATTTGACCCGGCGGTTAGAAAATTTTTAGTCAGTACAAATCAGTAACCACTGACACTTAGAATATTTTTGAAGCAGTACAAATCAGTAACCACTGACACTTAGAATATTTTTCAGTCAGTAAAAATCAGTAACCAGCGACACTTAAAATATTTTTTAGTCAGTACAAATCAGTAACCAGCGAACTTAGAATATTTTTGAGTCAGTAGAAGTCAGTAACCAAGTGCATTTTTGAATTGGTTACTGATTTCTCCGTTGAAGTTGGGGCTGCGGTTGGCTTCAGTTAGTGGTGGGGGGCTTAATTTTCGCCGAGCGGAGCGTGTCCCGGTAGTGTCTCCGAGGAAGTGGTACCTTTTGAAGGGGGTGTTTCTGAATTTGGGCCCTTTTTGAGTGGCATTGCCGGATGGGTTTTGTCTTGAAGGCTTCCAAATCGGGTAGCTCAGCCGGATTTGACCCGGCGGTTCTACCGACTGTCACGCCTTCGAGGGGGGACTGTTGTATAAGTTCAGGCCGAATTTGGCGAATTTCCTAAGTCGGGAAATGGCCCAAACTGGGATGGGACTGAACCTGACTGCTCATACCGAACTTTGAGGCTTCGGGGCCGGGTAGCTCAGCCGGATTTGATCCGGCGGTTCTGCCGACTTCACGCCTTCGAGGGGGGCCTGTCCTCTGAGTTCAGGCCGAATTTGGTGAATTTCCTAAGTCGGGAAGTGGTCCAAACGGGGATGGGAGTGAACCTGACAGCTCATACCGACTTTGGGGCTTCCAAGACCGGGTAGCTCAGCCGGATTTGATCCGGCGGTTCTACCGACTGTCACGCCTTCGAGGGGGGACTGTTGTATAAGTTCAGGCCGAATTTGGCTGAATTTCCTAAGTCGGGAAGTGGTCCAAACGGGGATGGGAGTGAACCTGACAGCTCATACCGACTTTGAGGCTTCGGAGCCGGGTAGCTCAGCCGGATTTGATCCGGCGGTTCTGCCGACTGTCCACGCCTTCGAGGGGGGACTGTCTCTGAGTTCAGGCCGAATTTGGAGAATTTCCTAAGTCGGGAAGTGGTCCAAACGGGGATGGGAGTGAACCTGACAGCTCATACCGACTTTGGGGATTCCAAGCCGGGTAGCTCAGCCGGATTAGATCCGGCGGTTCCGCCGACTGTCACGCCTTCGAGGGGGGACTGTCCTCTGAGTTCAGGCCGAATTTGGTGAATTTCCTAAGTAGGGAAGTGGTCCAAACGGGGATGGGAGTGAACCTGACAGCTCATACCGACTGTGGGGCTTCCATGCCGGGTAGCTCAGCCGGATTTTTCCGGCGGTTCTACCGACTGTCACGCCTGCGAGGGGGGCTGTTGTATAAGTTCAGGCCGAATTTGGTGAATTTCCTAAGTCGGCAAGTGGTCCAAACGGGGATGGGAGTGAACCGGACAGCTCATACCGACTTTGAGGCTTCAAGCCGGGTAGCTCAGCCGGATTTGACCGGCGATTCTGCCGACTTCACGCCTTCGAGGGGGCGGCTGTCCTCTGAGTTCAGGCCGAATTTGTTGAATTTCCTAAGTCGGGAAATGGCCCAAACTGGGATGGGACTGCACCTGACTGCTCATACCGACTTTGAGGCTTCGGGGCGGGTAGCTCAGTCGGATTTGACCCGGCGGTTCTGCCGACTGTCACGCCTTCGAGGGGGGCCTGCCCTCTGAGTTCAGGCCGAATTTGGTGAATTTCCTAAGTCGGGAAGTGGTCCAAACGGGGATGGGAGTGGACCTGACAGCTCATACCGACTTTGGGGCTTCCAAGCCGGGTAGCTCAGCCGGATTTGATCCGGCGGTTCTGCCGACTGTCACGCCTTCGAGGGGGGACTGTTGTCTAAGTTCAGGCCGAATTTGGTGAATTTCCTAAGTCGGGAAGTGGTCCAAACGGGGGGGGGAGTGAACCTGACAGCTCATACCGACTTTGAGGCTTCGGGGCCGGGTAGCTCAGCCGGATTTGATCCGGCGGTTCTGCCGACTGTCACGCCTTCGAGGGGGGACTGTCCTCTGAGTTCAGGCCGAATTTGGTGAATTTCCTAAGTCGGGAAGTGGTCCAAACGGGGATGGGAGTGAACCTGACAGCTCATACCGACTTTGAGGCTTCGGGGCGGGTAGCTCAGCCGGATTTGACCGGCGGTTCTGCCGACTGTCACGCCTTCGAGGGGGGACTGTCCTCTGAGTTCAGGCCGAATTTGGTGAATTTCCTAAGTCGGGAAGTGGTCCAAACGGGGATGGGAGTGAACCTGACAGCTCATACCGACTTTGAGGCTTCCAAGCCGGGTAGCTCAGCCGGATTTGATCCGGCGGTTCTGCCGACTGTCACGCCTTCGAGGGGGGACTGTCCTCTAAGTTCAGGCCGAATTTGGTGAATTTCCTAAGTCGGGAAGTGGTCCAAACGGGGATGGGAGTGAACCTGACAGCTCATACCGACTTTGAGGCTTCCGGGCCGGGTAGCTCAGCCGGATTTGATCCGGCGGTTCTGCCGACTGTCACGCCTTCGAGGGGGGACTGTCCTCTAAGTTCAGGCCGAATTTGGTGAATTTCCTAAGTCGGGAAGTGGTCCAAACGGGGATGGGAGTGAACCTGACAGCTCATACCGACTTTGGGGCTTCGGGATGAGGGTAGATCAGCCGGATTTGACCCGGCGATTCTGCCGACTGTCACGCCTTCGAGGGGGGACTGTCCTCTGAGTTCAGGCCGAATTTGGTGAATTTCCTAAGTCGGGAAGTGGTCCAAACGGGGATGGGAGTGAACCTGACAGCTCATACCGACTTTGAGGCTTCCAAGCCGGGTAGCTCAGCCGGATTTGACCCGGCGATTCTGCCGACTGACACGCCTTCGAGGGGGGACTGTCCTCTGAGTTCAGGCCGAATTTGGTGAATTTCCTAAGTCGGGAAGTGGTCCAAACGGGGATGGGAGTGAACCTGACAGCTCATACCGACTTTGAGGCTTCGGGGCCGGGTAGCTCAGCCGGATTTGACCCGGCGGTTCTGCCGACTGTCACGCCTTCGAGGGGGGACTGTCCTCTGAGTTCAGGCCGAATTTGGTGAATTTCCTAAGTCGGGAAGTGGTCCAAACGGGGATGGGAGTGAACCTGACAGCTCATACCGACTTTGAGGCTTCCAAGCCGGGTAGCTCAGCCGGATTTGACCCGGCGGTTCTGCCGACTGTCACGCCTTCGAGGGGGGACTGTCCTCTGAGTTCAGGCCGAATTTGGTGAATTTCCTAAGTCGGGAAGTGGTCCAAACGGGGATGGGAGTGAACCTGACAGCTCATACCGACTTTGAGGCTTCGGGCCGGGTAGCTCAGCCGGATTTGACCCGGCGATTCTGCCGACTTCACGCCTTCGAGGGGGGACTGTCCTCTGAGTTCAGGCCGAATTTGGTGAATTTCCTAAGTCGGGAAGTGGTCCAAACGGGGATGGGAGTGAACCTGACAGCTCATACCGACTTTGAGGCTTCGGGGCCGGGTAGCTCAGCCGGATTTGACCCGGCGGTTCTGCCGACTGCCACGCCTTCGAGGGGGGACTGTCCTCTGAGTTCAGGCCGAATTTGGTGAATTTCCTAAGTCGGGAAGTGGTCCAAACGGGGATGGGAGTGAACCTGACAGCTCATACCGACTTTGGGGCTTCCAAGCCGGGTAGCTCAGCCGGATTTGATCCGGCGGTTCTGCCGACTGTCACGCCTTCGAGGGGGGACTGTCCTCTGAGTTCAGGCCGAATTTGGTGAATTTCCTAAGTCGGGAAGTGGTCCAAACGGGGATGGGAGTGAACCTGACAGCTCATACCGACTTTGAGGCTTCCAAGCCGGGTAGCTCAGCCGGATTTGATCCGGCGGTTCTGCCGACTGTCACGCCTTCGAGGGGGGACTGTCCTCTGAGTTCAGGCCGAATTTGGTGAATTTCCTAAGTCGGGAAGTGGTCCAAACGGGGATGGGAGTGAACCTGACAGCTCATACCGACTTTGAGGCTTCGGGGCGGGTAGCTCAGCCGGATTTGACCGGCGATTCTGCCGACTTCCACGCCTTCGAGGGGGGACTGTCCTCTGAGTTCAGGCCGAATTTGGTGAATTTCCTAAGTCGGGAAGTGGTCCAAACGGGGATGGGAGTGACCTGACAGCTCATACCGACTTTGAGGCTTCCAAGCCGGGTAGCTCAGCCGGATTTGACCCGGCGATTCGCCGACTGTCACGCCTTCGAGGGGGACTGTCTCTGAGTTCAGGCCGAATTTGGTGAATTTCCTAAGTCGGGAAGTGGTCCAAACGGGGATGGGAGTGAACCTGACAGCTCATACCGACTTTGAGGCTTCGGGGCGGGTAGCTCAGCCGGATTTGACCGGCGATTCTGCCGACTTCACGCCTTCGAGGGGGGGCTGTCCTCTGAGTTCAGGCCGAATTTGGTGAATTTCCTAAGTCGGGAAGTGGTCCAAACGGGGATGGGAGTGAACCTGACAGCTCATACCGACTTTGAGGCTTCCAAGCCGGGTAGCTCAGCCGGATTTGACCCGGCGGTTCTGCCGACTGTCACGCCTTCGAGGGGGGACTGTCCTCTGAGTTCCGGCCGAATTTGGTGAATTTCCTAAGTCGGGAAGTGGTCCAAACGGGGATGGGAGTGAACCTGACAGCTCATACCGACTTTGGGGCTTCCAAGCCGG
>NW_026868768.1:0-9680 GCF_020745735.1 Hemiscyllium ocellatum
GAAGCCTCAAAGTCGGTATGAGCTGTCAGGTTCACTCCCATCCCCGTTTGGACCACTTCCCGACTTAGGAAATTCACCAAATTCGGCCTGAACTCAGAGGACAGTCCCCCTCGAAGGCGTGAAGTCGGCAGAACCGCCGGGTCAAATCCGGCTGAGCTACCCGGCATCGAAGCCTCAAAGTCGGTATGAGCTGTCAGGTGCACTCCCATCCCCGTTTGGACCACTTCCCGACTTAGGAAATTAACCAAATTCGGCCTGAACTTAGAGACAGTCCCCCCTCGAAGGCGTGACAGTCGGTAGAACCGCCGGATCAAATCCGGCTGAGCTACCCGCCTTGGAAGCCCCAAAGTCGGTATGAGCTGTCAGGTTCACTCCCATCCCCGTTTGGACCACTTCCCGACTTAGGAAATTCGCCAAATTCGGCCTGAACTTATACAACAGTCCCCCCTCGAAGGCGTGACAGTCGGTAGAACCGCCGGATCAAATCCGGCTGAGCTACCCGGCTTGGAAGCCCCAAAGTCGGTATGAGCTGTCAGGTTCACTCCCATCCCCGTTTGGACCACTTCCCGACTTAGGAAATTCACCAAATTCGGCCTGAACTCAGAGGACAGGCCCCCCTCGAAGGCGTAGAAGTCGGCAGAACCGCCGGATCAAATCCGGCTGAGCTACCCGGCCCCGAAGCCTCAAAGTCGGTATGAGCAGTCAGGTTCAGTCCCATCCCAGTTTGGGCCATTTCCCGACTTAGGAAATTCGCCAAATTCGGCCTGAACTTATACAACAGTCCCCCCTCGAAGGCGTGACAGTCGGTAGAACCGCCGGGTCAAATCCGGCTGAGCTACCCGATTTGGAAGCCTTCAAGACAAAACCCATCCGGCAATGCCACTCAAAAAGGGCCCAAATTCAGAAACACCCCCTTCAAAAGGTACCACTTCCTCGGAGACACTACCGGGACACGCTCCGCTCGGCGAAAATTAAGCCCCCACCACTAACTGAAGCCAACCGCAGCCCCAACTTCAACGGAGAAATCAGTAACCAATTCAAAAATGCACTTGGTTACTGACTTCTACTGACTCAAAAATATTCTAAGTGTCGCTGGTTACTGATTTGTACTGACTAAAAAAATATTTTAAGTGTCGCTGGTTACTGATTTGTACTGATGAAAAATATTCTAAGTGTCAGTGGTTATGATTTGTACTGACTGAAAAATTTTCTAACCGCCGGGTCAAATCCGGCCGGGCCAGCCGGCTTGGAAGCCTCAAGGTCGGTATGAGCTGTCAGATTCAAACCCATCACCATTTGGACCACTTCCCGACATAGGAAATTCACCAAATTCGGCCTGAACTCAGAGGGCAGGCCCCCCTCGAAGGCCAGGCATTCGGCAGAACCGCCGGGACAAATACGACTGTGCTACCCGGCCCCGAAGCCTCAAAGTCGGTATGAGCAGTTAGGTTCACTCCCAACCCCGTTTGGACCACGTCCCGACTTAGGAAATTCACCAAATTCGGCCTGAACTTAGACAACAGTCCCCCCTCGAAGGCGTGACAGTCGGCGGAACCGCCGGATCAAATCCGGCTGAGCTACCCGGCTTGGAAGCCCCAAAGTCGGTATGAGCTGTCAGGTCCACTCCCATCCCCGTTTGGACCACTTCCCAACATAGGAAATTCACCAAATTCGGCCTGAACTCAGAGGGCAGGCCCCCCTCGAAGGCCAGGCATTCGGCAGAACCGCCGGGTCAAATCCGACTGTGCTACCCGGCCCCGAAGCCTCAAAGTCGGTATGAGCAGTCAGGTTCAGTCCCATCCCAGTTTGGGCCATTTCCCGACTTAGGAAATTCACCAAATTCGGCCTGAACTCAGAGGACAGCCCCCCTCGAAGGCGTGGAAGTCGGCAGAATCGCCGGGTCAAATCCGGCTGAGCTACCCGGCCCCGAAGCCTCAAAGTCGGTATGAGCTGTCAGGTTCACTCCCATCCCCGTTTGGACCACTTCCCGACTTAGGAAATTCACCAAATTCGGCCGGAACTCAGAGGACAGTCCCCCCTCGAAGGCGTGACAGTCGGCGGAATCGCCGGGTCAGATCCGGCTGGGTTACCCGGCTTGGAAGCCTCAAAGTCGGTATGAGCTGTCAGGTGCACTCCCATCCCCGTTTGGACCACTTCCCGACTTAGGAAATTCACCAAATTCGGCCTGAACTCAGAGGACAGTCCCCGCTCGAAGGCGTGAAGTCGGCAGAATCGCCGGGTCAAATCCGGCTGAGCTACCCGCACCCGAAGCCTCAAAGTCGGTATGAGCTGTCAGGTTCACTCCCATCCCCGTTTGGACCACTTCCCGACTTAGGAAATTCGCCAAATTCGGCCTGAACTTATACAACAGTCCCCCCTCGAAGGCGTGACAGTCGGTAGAACCGCCGGATCAAATCCGGCTGAGCTACCCGGCTTGGAAGCCCCAAAGTCGGTATGAGCTGTCAGGTTCACTCCCATCCCCGTTTGGACCACTTCCCGACTTAGGAAATTCACCAAATTCGGCCTGAACTCAGAGGACAGGCCCCCCTCGAAGGCGTAGAAGTCGGCAGAACCGCCGGATCAAATCCGGCTGAGCTACCCGGCCCCGAAGCCTCAAAGTCGGTATGAGCAGTCAGGTTCAGTCCCATCCCAGTTTGGGCCATTTCCCGACTTAGGAAATTCGCCAAATTCGGCCTGAACTTATACAACAGTCCCCCCTCGAAGGCGTGACAGTCGGTAGAACCGCCGGGTCAAATCCGGCTGAGCTACCCGATTTGGAAGCCTTCAAGACAAAACCCATCCGGCAATGCCACTCAAAAAGGGCCCAAATTCAGAAACACCCCCTTCAAAAGGTACCACTTCCTCGGAGACACTACCGGGACACGCTCCGCTCGGCGAAAATTAAGCCCCCACCACTAACTGAAGCCAACCGCAGCCCCAACTTCAACGGAGAAATCAGTAACCAATTCAAAAATGCACTTGGTTACTGACTTCTACTGACTCAAAAATATTCTAAGTGTCGCTGGTTACTGATTTGTACTGACTAAAAAATATTTTAAGTGTCAGTGGTTACTGATTTGTACTGACTGAAAAATATTCTAAGTGTCAGTGGTTACTGATTTGTACTGACTGAAAAATTTTCTAACCGCCGGGTCAAATCCGGCCGGGCCAGCCGGCTTGGAAGCCTCAAGGTCGGTATGAGCTGTCAGATTCAACCCCATCACCATTTGGACCACTTCCCGACATAGGAAATTCACCAAATTCGGCCTGAACTCAGAGGGCAGGCCCCCCTCGAAGGCCAGGCATTCGGCAGAACCGCCGGGACAAATACGACTGTGCTACCCGGCCCCGAAGCCTCAAAGTCGGTATGAGCAGTTAGGTTCACTCCCAACCCCGTTTGGACCACGTCCCGACTTAGGAAATTCACCAAATTCGGCCTGAACTTAGACAACAGTCCCCCCTCGAAGGCGTGACAGTCGGCGGAACCGCCGGATCAAATCCGGCTGAGCTACCCGTCTTGGAAGCCCCAAAGTCGGTATGAGCTGTCAGGTTCACTCCCATCCCCGTTTGGACCACTTCCCGACATAGGAAATTCACCAAATTCGGCCCGAACTTAGAGGAGAGTCCCCCCTCGAAGGCCAGGCAGTCGGCGGAACCGCCGGATCAAATCCGACTGTGCTACCCGGCCCCGAAGCCTCAAAGTCGGTATGAGCAGTCAGGTTCACTCCCATCCCAGTTTGGACCACTTCCCGACTTAGGAAATTCGCCAAATTCGGCCTGAACTCAGAGGACAGGCCCCCCTCGAAGGCGTGGAAGTCGGCAGAACCGCCGGATCAAATCCGGCTGAGCTACCCGGCCCCGAAGCCTCAAAGTCGGTATGAGCTGTCAGGTTCACTCCCATCCCCGTTTGGACCACTTCCCGACTTAGGAAATTCGCCAAATTCGGCCTGAACTTATACAACAGTCCCCCCTCGAAGGCGTGACAGTCGGTAGAACCGCCGGATCAAATCCGGCTGAGCTACCCGGCTTGGAAGCCCCAAAGTCGGTATGAGCTGTCAGGTTCACTCCCATCCCCGTTTGGACCACTTCCCGACTTAGGAAATTCACCAAATTCGGCCTGAACTCAGAGGACAGGCCCCCCTCGAAGGCGTGAAGTCGGCAGAACCGCCGGATCAAATCCGGCTGAGCTACCCGGCCCCGAAGCCTCAAAGTCGGTATGAGCAGTCAGGTTCAGTCCCATCCCAGTTTGGGCCATTTCCCGACTTAGGAAATTCGCCAAATTCGGCCTGAACTTATACAACAGTCCCCCCTCGAAGGCGTGACAGTCGGTAGAACCGCCGGGTCAAATCCGGCTGAGCTACCCGATTTGGAAGCCTTCAAGACAAAACCCAACCGGCAATGCCACTCAAAAAGGGCCCAAATTCAGAAACACCCCCTTCAAAAGGTACCACTTCCTCGGAGACACTACCGGGACACGCTCCGCTCGGCGAAAATTAAGCCCCCCACCACTAACTGAAGCCAACCGCAGCCCCAACTTCAACGGAGAAATCAGTAACCAATTCAAAAATGCACTTGGTTACTGACTTCTACTGACTCAAAAATATTCTAAGTGTCGCTGGTTACTGATTTGTACTGACTAAAAATATTTTAAGTGTCGCTGGTTACTGATTTGTACTGACTTCAAAAATATTCTAAGTGTCAGTGGTTACTGATTTGTACTGACTGAAAAATTTTCTAACCGCCGGGTCAAATCCGGCCGGGCCAGCCGGCTTGGAAGCCTCAAGGTCGGTATGAGCTGTCAGATTCAACCCCATCACCATTTGGACCACTTCCCGACATAGGAAATTCACCAAATTCGGCCTGAACTCAGAGGGCAGGCCCCCCTCGAAGGCCAGGCATTCGGCAGAACCGCCGGGACAAATACGACTGTGCTACCCGGCCCCGAAGCCTCAAAGTCGGTATGAGCAGGTAGGTTCACTCCCAACCCCGTTTGGACCACGTCCCGACTTAGGAAATTCACCAAATTCGGCCTGAACTTAGACAACAGTCCCCCCTCGAAGGCGTGACAGTCGGCGGAACCGCCGGATCAAATCCGGCTGAGCTACCCGTCTTGGAAGCCCCAAAGTCGGTATGAGCTGTCAGGTTCACTCCCATCCCCGTTTGGACCACTTCCCGACTTAGGAAATTCACCAAATTCGGCCCGAACTTAGAGGAGAGTCCCCCCTCGAAGGCGTGACAGTCGGCGGAACCGCCGGATCAAATCCGGCTGTGCTACCCGGCTTGGAAGCCCCAAAGTCGGTATGAGCTGTCAGGTGCACTCCCATCCCCGTTTGGACCACTTCCCGACTTAGGAAATTCACCAAATTCGGCCTGAACTCAGAGGACAGGCCCCCCTCGAAGGCGTGGAAGTCGGCAGAATCGCCGGGTCAAATCCGGCTGAGCTACCCGGCCCCGAAGCCTCAAAGTCGGTATGAGCTGTCAGGTTCAGTCCCATCCCCGTTTGGGCCATTTCCCGACTTAGGAAATTCGCCAAATTCGGCCTGAACTTATACAACAGCCCCCCCTCGAAGGCGTGACAGTCGGTAGAACCGCCGGATCAAATCCGGCTGAGCTACCCGGCTTGGAAGCCCCAAAGTCGGTATGAGCTGTCAGGTTCACTCCCATCCCCGTTTGGACCACTTCCCGACTTAGGAAATTCACCAAATTCGGCCTGAACTCAGAGACAGTCCCCCCTCGAAGGCGTGACAGTCGGTAGAACCGCCGGATCAAATCCGGCTGAGCTACCCGGCTTGGAAGCCCCAAAGTCGGTATGAGCTGTCAGGTTCACTCCCATCCCCGTTTGGACCACTTCCCGACTTAGGAAATTCACCAAATTCGGCCTGAACTCAGAGGACAGGCCCCCCTCGAAGGCGTGGACAGTCGGCAGAACCGCCGGATCAAATCCGGCTGAGCTACCCGGCCCCGAAGCCTCAAAGTCGGTATGAGCAGTCAGGTTCACTCCCATCCCCGTTTGGACCATTTCCCGACTTAGGAAATTCACCAAATTCGGCCTGAACTCAGAGGACAGTCCCCCCTCGAAGGCGTGGCAGTCGGCGGAATCGCCGGTTCAGATCCGGCTGGGTTACCCGGCTTGGAAGCCTCAAAGTCGGTATGAGCTGTCAGGTGCACTCCCATCCCCGTTTGGACCACTTCCCGACTTAGGAAATTCACCAAATTCGGCCTGAACTCAGAGGACAGTCCCCCTCGAAGGCGTGAAGTCGGCAGAACCGCCGGATCAAATCCGGCTGAGCTACCCGGCATCGAAGCCTCAAAGTCGGTATGAGCTGTCAGGTTCACTCCCATCCCCGTTTGGACCACTTCCCGACTTAGGAAATTCGCCAAATTCGGCCTGAACTTAGAGTACAGTCCCCCCTCGAAGGCGTGACAGTCGGTAGAACCGCCGGATCAAATCCGGCTGAGCTACCCGGCTTGGAAGCCCCAAAGTCGGTATGAGCTGTCAGGTTCACTCCCATCCCCGTTTGGACCACTTCCCGACTTAGGAAATTCACCAAATTCGGCCGGAACTCATAGGACAGTCCCCCCTCGAAGGCGTGACAGTCGGCGGAACCGCCGGATCAAATCCGGCTGAGCTACCCGGCTTGGAAGCCCCAAAGTCGGTATGAGCTGTCAGGTTCACTCCCATCCCCGTTTGGACCACTTCCCGACTTAGGAAATTCACCAAATTCGGCCTGAACTCAGAGACAGTCCCCCCTCGAAGGCGTGAAGTCGGCAGAACCGCCGGATCAAATCCGGCTGAGCTACCCGCACCCGAAGCCTCAAAGTCGGTATGAGCTGTCAGGTTCACTCCCATCCCCGTTTGGACCACTTCCCGACTTAGGAAATTCACCAAATTCGGCCTGAACTTATACAACAGTCCCCCCTCGAAGGCGTGACAGTCGGCGGAACCGCCGGATCAAATCCGGCTGAGCTACCCGGCTTGGAAGCCCCAAAGTCGGTATGAGCTGTCAGGTTCACTCCCATCCCCGTTTGGACCACTTCCCGACTTAGGAAATTCACCAAATTCGGCCTGAACTCAGAGGACAGTCCCCCCTCGAAGGCGTGACAGTCGGCTGAACCGCCGGATCAAATCCGGCTGAGCTACCCGGCTTGGAAGCCCCAAAGTCGGTATGAGCTGTCAGGTTCACTCCCATCCCCGTTTGGACCACTTCCCGACTTAGGAAATTCACCAAATTCGGCCTGAACTCAGAGGACAGTCCCCCCTCGAAGGCGTGGCAGTCGGCAGAACCGCCGGGTCAAATCCGGCTGAGCTACCCGGCCCCGAAGCCTCAAAGTCGGTATGAGCTGTCAGGTTCACTCCCATCCCCGTTTGGACCACTTCCCGACTTAGGAAATTCACCAAATTCGGCCTGAACTCAGAGGACAGTCCCCCCTCGAAGGCGTGAAGTCGGCAGAACCGCCGGGTCAAATCCGGCTGAGCTACCCGGCTTGAAGCCTCAAAGTCGGTATGAGCTGTCAGGTTCACTCCCATCCCCGTTTGGACCACTTCCCGACTTAGGAAATTCGCCAAATTCGGCCTGAACTCAGAGACAGTCCCCCCTCGAAGGCGTGACAGTCGGTAGAACCGCCGGATCAAATCCGGCTGAGCTACCCGGCTTGGAAGCCCCAAAGTCGGTATGAGCTGTCAGGTTCACTCCCATCCCCGTTTGGACCACTTCCCGACTTAGGAAATTCACCAAATTCGGCCTGAACTCAGAGACAGTCCCCCCTCGAAGGCGTGGAAGTCGGCAGAATCGCCGGGTCAAATCCGGCTGAGCTACCCGCCTCGAAGCCTCAAAGTCGGTATGAGCTGTCAGGTTCACTCCCATCCCCGTTTGGACCACTTCCCGACTTAGGAAATTCGCCAAATTCGGCCTGAACTTATACAACAGTCCCCCCTCGAAGGCGTGACAGTCGGTAGAACCGCCGGATCAAATCCGGCTGAGCTACCCGGCTTGGAAGCCCCAAAGTCGGTATGAGCTGTCAGGTTCACTCCCATCCCCGTTTGGACCACTTCCCGACTTAGGAAATTCACCAAATTCGGCCTGAACTCAGAGGACAGGCCCCCCTCGAAGGCGTAGAAGTCGGCAGAACCGCCGGATCAAATCCGGCTGAGCTACCCGGCCCCGAAGCCTCAAAGTCGGTATGAGCAGTCAGGTTCAGTCCCATCCCAGTTTGGGCCATTTCCCGACTTAGGAAATTCGCCAAATTCGGCCTGAACTTATACAACAGTCCCCCCTCGAAGGCGTGACAGTCGGTAGAACCGCCGGGTCAAATCCGGCTGAGCTACCCGATTTGGAAGCCTTCAAGACAAAACCCATCCGGCAATGCCACTCAAAAAGGGCCCAAATTCAGAAACACCCCCTTCAAAAGGTACCACTTCCTCGGAGACACTACCGGGACACGCTCCGCTCGGCGAAAATTAAGCCCCCACCACTAACTGAAGCCAACCGCAGCCCCAACTTCAACGGAGAAATCAGTAACCAATTCAAAAATGCACTTGGTTACTGACTTCTACTGACTCAAAAATATTCTAAGTGTCGCTGGTTACTGATTTGTACTGACTAAAAATATTTTAAGTGTCGCTGGTTACTGATTTGTACTGACTGAAAAATATTCTAAGTGTCAGTGGTTACTGATTTGTACTGACTGAAAAATTTTCTAACCGCCGGGTCAAATCCGGCCGGGCCAGCCGGCTTGGAAGCCTCAAGGTCGGTATGAGCTGTCAGATTCAACCCCATCACCATTTGGACCACTTCCCGACATAGGAAATTCACCAAATTCGGCCTGAACTCAGAGGGCAGGCCCCCCTCGAAGGCCAGGCATTCGGCAGAACCGCCGGGACAAATACGACTGTGCTACCCGGCCCCGAAGCCTCAAAGTCGGTATGAGCAGTTAGGTTCACTCCCAACCCCGTTTGGACCACGTCCCGACTTAGGAAATTCACCAAATTCGGCCTGAACTTAGACAACAGTCCCCCCTCGAAGGCGTGACAGTCGGCGGAACCGCCGGATCAAATCCGGCTGAGCTACCCGTCTTGGAAGCCCCAAAGTCGGTATGAGCTGTCAGGTTCACTCCCATCCCCGTTTGGACCACTTCCCGACTTAGGAAATTCACCAAATTCGGCCCGAACTTAGAGGAGAGTCCCCCCTCGAAGGCGTGACAGTCGGCGGAACCGCCGGATCAAATCCGGCTGAGCTACCCGGCTTGGAAGCCCCAAAGTCGGTATGAGCTGTCAGGTCCACTCCCATCCCCGTTTGGACCACTTCCCAACATAGGAAATTCACCAAATTCGGCCTGAACTCAGAGGGCAGGCCCCCCTCGAAGGCCAGGCATTCGGCAGAACCGCCGGGTCAAATCCGACTGTGCTACCCGGCCCCGAAGCCTCAAAGTCGGTATGAGCAGTCAGGTTCAGTCCCATCCCAGTTTGGGCCACTTCCCGACTTAGGAAATTCACCAAATTCGGCCTGAACTCAGAGGACAGTCCCCCCTCGAAGGCGTGACAGTCGGCGGAATCGCCGGATCAAATCCGGCTGAGCTACCCGGCTTGGAAGCCCTCAAAGTCGGTAAGAGCTGTCAGGTTCACTCCCATCCCCGTTTGGACCACTTCCCGACTTAGGAAATTCACCAAATTCGGCCGAACT
>NW_026868768.1:10180-14040 GCF_020745735.1 Hemiscyllium ocellatum
AATATTTTTGAGTCAGTAGAAGTCAGTAACCAAGTGCATTTTTGAATTGGTTACTGATTTCTCCGTTGAAGTTGGGGCTGCGGTTGGCTTCAGTTAGTGGTGGGGGCTTAATTTTCGCCGAGCGGAGCGTGTCCCGGTAGTGTCTCCGAGGAAGTGGTACCTTTTGAAGGGGGTGTTTCTGAATTTGGGCCCTTTTTGAGTGGCATTGCCGGATGGGTTTTGTCTTGAAGGCTTCCAAATCGGGTAGCTCAGCCGGATTTGACCCGGCGGTTCTACCGACTGTCACGCCTTCGAGGGGGGACTGTTGTATAAGTTCAGGCCGAATTTGGCGAATTTCCTAAGTCGGGAAATGGCCCAAACTGGGATGGGACTGAACCTGACTGCTCATACCGACTTTGAGGCTTCGGGTCCGGGTAGCTCAGCCGGATTTGATCCGGCGGTTCTGCCGACTTCTACGCCTTCGAGGGGGGCCTGTCCTCTGAGTTCAGGCCGAATTTGGTGAATTTCCTAAGTCGGGAAGTGGTCCAAACGGGGATGGGAGTGAACCTGACAGCTCATACCGACTTTGGGGCTTCCAAGCCGGGTAGCTCAGCCGGATTTGATCCGGCGGTTCTACCGACTGTCACGCCTTCGAGGGGGGACTGTTGTATAAGTTCAGGCCGAATTTGGCGAATTTCCTAAGTCGGGAAGTGGTCCAAACGGGGATGGGAGTGAACCTGACAGCTCATACCGACTTTGAGGCTTCGGGTGCGGGTAGCTCAGCCGGATTTGACCCGGCGATTCTGCCGACTTCCACGCCTTCGAGGGGGGACTGTTGTATAAGTTCAGGCCGAATTTGGCGAATTTCCTAAGTCGGGAAGTGGTCCAAACGGGGATGGGAGTGAACCTGACAGCTCATAGCGACTTTGGGGCTTCCAAGCCGGGTAGCTCAGCCGGATTTGATCCGGCGGTTCTGCCGACTTCAACGCCTTCGAGGGGGGACTGGCCTCTGAGTTCAGGCCGAATTTGGTGAATTTCCTAAGTCGGGAAGTGGTCCAAACGGGGATGGGAGTGAACCTGACAGCTCATACCGACTTTGAGGCTTCGGGGCCGGGTAGCTCAGCCGGATTTGACTCGGCGGTTCTACCGACTGTCACGCCTTCGAGGGGGGACTGTCCTCTGAGTTCAGGCCGAATTTGGCGAATTTCCTAAGTCGGGAAGTGGTCCAAACGGGGAATGGGAGTGAACCTGACAGCTCATACCGACTTTGAGGCTTCGGGGGCGGGTAGCTCAGCCGGATTTGACCCGGCGGTTCTGCCGACTTCACGCCTTCGAGGGGGGACTGTCTCTGAGTTCAGGCCGAATTTGGCGAATTTCCTAAGTCGGGAAGTGGTCCAAACTGGGATGGGACTGAACCTGACAGCTCATACCGACTTTGAGGCTTCCAAGCCGGGTAGCTCAGCCGGATTTGACCCGGCGATTCCGCCGACTGCCACGCCTTCGAGGGGGACTGCCCTCTGAGTTCCGGCCGAATTTGGTGAATTTCCTAAGTCGGGAAGTGGTCCAAACGGGGATGGGAGTGAACCTGACAGCTCATACCGACTTTGAGGCTTCAAGCCGGGTAGCTCAGCCGGATTTGACCCGGCGATTCTGCCGACTTCACGCCTTCGAGGGGGGCTGTCCTCTGAGTTCAGGCCGAATTTGGTGAATTTCCTAAGTCGGGAAATGGCCCAAACTGGGATGGGACTGAACCTGACTGCTCATACCGACTTTGAGGCTTCGGGGCCGGGTAGCACAGTCGGATTTGATCCGGCGGTTCTGCCGAATGCCTGGCCTTCGAGGGGGGCGTGCCCTCTGAGTTCAGGCCGAATTTGGTGAATTTCCTATGTTGGGAAGTGGTCCAAACGGGGATGGGAGTGAACCTGACAGCTCATACCGACTTTGAGGCTTCAAGCCGGGTAGCTCAGCCGGATTTGATCCGGCGGTTCCGCCGACTGTCACGCCTTCGAGGGGGGACTCTCCTCTAAGTTCGGGCCGAATTTGGTGAATTTCCTAAGTCGGGAAGTGGTCCAAACGGGGATGGGAGTGAACCTGACAGCTCATACCGACTTTGGGGCTTCCAAGACGGGTAGCTCAGCCGGATTTGATCCGGCGGTTCCGCCGACTGTCACGCCTTCGAGGGGGGACTGTTGTCTAAGTTCAGGCCGAATTTGGTGAATTTCCTAAGTCGGGACGTGGTCCAAACGGGGTTGGGAGTGAACCTAACTGCTCATACCGACTTTGAGGCTTCGGGGCCGGGTAGCACAGTCGTATTTGTCCCGGCGGTTCTGCCGAATGCCTGGCCTTCGAGGGGGGCCTGCCCTCTGAGTTCAGGCCGAATTTGGTGAATTTCCTATGTCGGGAAGTGGTCCAAATGGTGATGGGGTTGAATCTGACAGCTCATACCGACCTTGAGGCTTCCAAGCCGGCTGGCCCGGCCGGATTTGACCCGGCGGTTAGAAAATTTTTCAGTCAGTACAAATCAGTAACCACTGACACTTAGAATATTTTTCAGTCAGTACAAATCAGTAACCAGCGACACTTAGAATATTTTTGAGTCAGTAGAAGTCAGTAACCAAGTGCATTTTTGAATTGGTTACTGATTTCTCCGTTGAAGTTGGGGCTGCGGTTGGCTTCAGTTAGTGGTGGGGGCTTAATTTTCGCCGAGCGGAGCGTGTCCCGGTAGTGTCTCCGAGGAAGTGGTACCTTTTGAAGGGGGTGTTTCTGAATTTGGGCCCTTTTTGAGTGGCATTGCCGGATGGGTTTTGTCTTGAAGGCTTCCAAATCGGGTAGCTCAGCCGGATTTGACCCGGCGGTTCTACCGACTGTCACGCCTTCGAGGGGGGACTGTTGTATAAGTTCAGGCCGAATTTGGCGAATTTCCTAAGTCGGGAATTGGCCCAAACTGGGATGGGACTGAACCTGACTGCTCATACCGACTTTGAGGCTTCGGGGCCGGGTAGCTCAGCCGGATTTGATCCGGCGGTTCTGCCGACTTCTACGCCTTCGAGGGGGGCCTGTCCTCTGAGTTCAGGCCGAATTTGGTGAATTTCCTAAGTCGGGAAGTGGTCCAAACGGGGATGGGAGTGAACCTGACAGCTCATACCGACTTTGGGGCTTCCAAGCCGGGTAGCTCAGCCGGATTTGATCCGGCGGTTCTACCGACTGTCACGCCTTCGAGGGGGGACTGTTGTATAAGTTCAGGCCGAATTTGGCGAATTTCCTAAGTCGGGAAGTGGTCCAAACGGGGATGGGAGTGAACCTGACAGCTCATACCGACTTTGAGGCTTCGGGTGCCGGGTAGCTCAGCCGGATTTGATCCGGCGGTTCTGCCGACTTCCACGCCTTCGAGCGGGGGCTGTCCTCTGAGTTCAGGCCGAATTTGGTGAATTTCCTAAGTCGGGAAGTGGTCCAAACGGGGATGGGTGTGAACCTGACAGCTCATACCGACTTTGAGGCTTCCAAGCCGGGTAGCCCAGCCGGATTTGACCCGGCGGTTCAGCCGACTGTCACGCCTTCGAGGGGGGCCTGTCCTCTGAGTTCCGGCCGAATTTGGTGAATTTCCTAAGTCGGGAAGTGGTCCAAACGGGGATGGGAGTGAACCTGACAGCTCTTACCGACTTTGGGGCTTCGGGTGCGGGTAGCTCAGCCGGATTTGATCCGGCGGTTCTGCCGACTTCACGCCTTCGAGGGGGGACCGTCCTCTGAGTTCAGGCCGAATTTGGTGAATTTCCTAAGTCGGGAAGTGATCCAAACGGGGATGGGAGTGAACCTGACAGCTCCTACCGACTTTGAGGCTTCGGGGCCGGGTAGCACAGCCGGATTTGACCCGGCGGTTCTGC
>NW_026868769.1:0-13507 GCF_020745735.1 Hemiscyllium ocellatum
TTGCCTCTAAGTTCAGGCCGAATTTGGCGAATTTCCTAAGTCGGGAAGTGGTCCAAACGGGGATGGGAGTGAACCTGACAGCTCATACCGACTTTGAGGCTTCGGAGCGGGTAGCTCAGCCGGATTTGATCCGGCGGTTCTGCCGACTTCCACGCCTTCGAGGGGGGCCTGTCCTCTGAGTTCAGGCCGAATTTGGTGAATTTCCTAAGTCGGGGAAGTGGTCCAAACGGGGATGGGAGTGAACCTGACAGCTCATACCGACTTTGGGGCTTCCAAGCCGGGTAACTCAGCCGGATTTGATCCGGCGGTTCCGCCGACTGTCACGCCTTCGAGGGGGGACTGTTGTATAAGTTCAGGCCGAATTTGGCGAATTTCCTAAGTCGGGAAGTGGTCCAAACGGGGATGGGAGTGAACCTGACAGCTCATACCGACTTTGAGGCTTCGGGGCCGGGTAGCTCAGCCGGATTTGACCCGGCGATTCTGCCGACTTCCACGCCTTCGAGGGGGCTGTCCTCTGAGTTCAGGCCGAATTTGGTGAATTTCCTAAGTCGGGAAATGGCCCAAACTGGGATGGGACTGAACCTGACTGCTCATACCGACTTTGAGGCTTCGGGGCCGGGTAGCACAGCCGGATTTGACCCGGCGGTTCTGCCGAATGCCTGGCCTTCGAGGGGGGCCTGTCCTCTGCGTTCAGGCCGAATTTGGTGAATTTCCTATGTTGGGAAGTGGTCCAAACGGGGATGGGAGTGGACCTGACAGCTCATACCGACTTTGGGGTTTCCAAGCCGGGTAGCTCAGCCGGATTTGATCCGGCGGTTCCGCCGACTGTCACGCCTTCGAGGGGGGACTGTCGTATAAGTTCAGGCCGAATTTGGGGAATTTCCTAAGTCGGGAAGTGGTCCAAACGGGGATGGGAGTGAACCTGACAGCTCATACCGACTTTGAGGCTTCGAGGCCGGGTAGCTCAGCCGGATTTGATCCGGCGGTTCTGCCGACTTCACGCCTTCGAGGGGGGCCTGTCCTCTGAGTTCAGGCCGAATTTGGTGAATTTCCTAAGTCGGGAAGTGGTCCAAACGGGGATGGGAGTGAACCTGACAGCTCATACCGACTTTGGGGCTTCCAAGCCGGGTAGCTCAGCCGGATTTGATCCGGCGGTTCTGCCGACTGTCACGCCTTCGAGGGGGGCCTGTCCTCTGAGTTCAGGCCGAATTTGGTGAATTTCCTAAGTCGGGAAGTGGTCCAAACGGGGATGGGAGTGAACCTGACAGCTCATACCGACTTTGGGGCTTCCAAGCCGGGTAGCTCAGCCGGATTTGATCCGGCGGTTCTACCGACTGTCACGCCTTCGAGGGGGGACTGTCTCTAAGTTCAGGCCGAATTTGGCTGAATTTCCTAAGTCGGGAAGTGGTCCAAACGGGGATGGGAGTGAACCTGACAGCTCATACCGACTTTGAGGCTTCGGGGCCGGGTAGCTCAGCCGGATTTGACCCGGCGATTCTGCCGACTTCCACGCCTTCGAGGGGGGATGTCCTCTGAGTTCAGGCCGAATTTGGTGAATTTCCTAAGTCGGGAAGTGGTCCAAACTGGGATGGGACTGCACCTGACAGCTCATACCGACTTTGAGGCTTCGGGGCAGGGTAGCACAGCCGGATTTGACCCGGCGGTTCTGCCGACTTCTTCGCCTTCGAGGGGGGCCTGTCCTCTGAGTTCAGGCCGAATTTGGTGAATTTCCTAAGTCGGGAAGTGGTCCAAACGGGGATGGGAGTGAACCTGACAGCTCATACCGACTTTGGGGCTTCCAAGCCGGGTAGCTCAGCCGGATTTGATCCGGCGGTTTCGCCGACTGTCACGCCTTCGAGGGGGGCCTGTCCTCTGAGTTCAGGCCGAATTTGGTGAATTTCCTAAGTCGGGAAGTGGTCCAAACGGGGATGGGAGTGAACCTGACAGCTCATACCGACTTTGGGGCTTCCAAGCCGGGTAGCTCAGCCGGATTTGATCCGGCGGTTCTGCCGACTGTCACGCCTTCGAGGGGGGACTGTTGTATAAGTTCAGGCCGAATTTGGCGAATTTCCTAAGTCGGGAAGTGGTCCAAACGGGGATGGGAGTGAACCTGACAGCTCATACCGACTTTGAGGCTTCAAGCCGGGTAGCTCAGCCGGATTTGACCCGGCGGTTCTGCCGACTGTCCACGCCTTCGAGGGGGGACTGTTGTATAAGTTCAGGCCGAATTTGGTGAATTTCCTAAGTCGGGAAGTGGTCCAAACGGGGATGGGAGTGAACCTGACAGCTCATACCGACTTTGAGGCTTCCGGGCCGGGTAGCTCAGCCGGATTTGACCCGGCGATTCTGCCGACTGTCACGCCTTCGAGGGGGGACTGTCCTCTGAGTTCAGGCCGAATTTGGTGAATTTCCTAAGTCGGGAAGTGGTCCAAACGGGGATGGGAGTGAACCTGACAGCTCATACCGACTTTGAGGCTTCGAGCCGGGTAGCTCAGCCGGATTTGATCCGGCGGTTCTGCCGACTGTCACGCCTTCGAGGGGGGCTGTCCTCTGAGTTCAGGCCGAATTTGGTGAATTTCCTAAGTCGGGAAGTGGCCCAAACGGGGATGGGAGTGAACCTGACAGCTCATACCGACTTTGAGGCTTCGAGCCGGGTAGCTCAGCCGGATTTGATCCGGCGGTTCTGCCGACTGTCACGCCTTCGAGGGGGGCCTGTCCTCTGAGTTCAGGCCGAATTTGGTGAATTTCCTAAGTCGGGAAGTGGTCCAAACGGGGATGGGAGTGAACCTGACAGCTCATACCGACTTTGGGGCTTCCAAGCCGGGTAGCTCAGCCGGATTTGATCCGGCGGTTCCGCCGACTGTCACGCCTTCGAGGGGGGACTGTCGTCTAAGTTCAGGCCGAATTTGGTGAATTTCCTAAGTCGGGAAGTGGTCCAAACGGGGATGGGAGTGAACCTGACAGCTCATACCGACTTTGAGGCTTCGGGGCCGGGTAGCTCAGCCGGATTTGACCCGGCGGTTCTGCCGACTTCACGCCTTCGAGGGGGGACTGTCCTCTGAGTTCAGGCCGAATTTGGTGAATTTCCTAAGTCGGGAAGTGGTCCAAACGGGGATGGGAGTGAACCTGACTGCTCATACCGACTTTGAGGCTTCGAGCCGGGTAGCTCAGCCGGATTTGACCCGGCGGTTCTGCCGACTGCACGCCTTCGAGGGGGGCCTGTCCTCTGAGTTCAGGCCGAATTTGGTGAATTTCCTAAGTCGGGAAGTGGTCCAAACGGGGATGGGAGTGAACCTGACAGCTCATACCGACTTTGAGGCTTCGGGCCGGGTAGCTCAGCCGGATTTGACCCGGCGGTTCTGCCGACTTCACGCCTTCGAGGGGGGCTGTCCTCTGAGTTCAGGCCGAATTTGGTGAATTTCCTAAGTCGGGAAGTGGTCCAAACGGGGATGGGACTGAACCTGACTGCTCATACCGACTTTGAGGCTTCGGGGCCGGGTAGCTCAGCCGGATTTGATCCGGCGGTTCTGCCGACTGCACGCCTTCGAGGGGGGCCTGTCCTCTGAGTTCAGGCCGAATTTGGTGAATTTCCTAAGTCGGGAAGTGGTCCAAACGGGGATGGGAGTGAACCTGACAGCTCATACCGACTTGGGGCTTCCAAGCCGGGTAGCTCAGCCGGATTTGATCCGGCGGTTCTACCGACTGTCACGCCTTCGAGGGGGGACTGTTGTATAAGTTCAGGCCGAATTTGGCGAATTTCCTAAGTCGGGAAGTGGTCCAAACGGGGATGGGAGTGAACCTGACAGCTCATACCGACTTTGAGGCTTCGGGTGCGGGTAGCTCAGCCGGATTTGACCCGGCGATTCTGCCGACTTCACGCCTTCGAGCGGGGACTGTCCTCTGAGTTCAGGCCGAATTTGGTTAATTTCCTAAGTCGGGAAGTGGTCCAAACGGGGATGGGAGTGCACCTGACAGCTCATACCGACTTTGAGGCTTCCAAGCCGGGTAACCCAGCCGGATCTGATCCGGCGATTCCGCCGACTGTCACGCCTTCGAGGGGGGACTGTCCTCTGAGTTCCGGCCGAATTTGGTGAATTTCCTAAGTCGGGAAGTGGTCCAAACGGGGATGGGAGTGAACCTGACAGCTCATACCGACTTTGAGGCTTCGGGGCCGGGTAGCTCAGCCGGATTTGACCCGGCGATTCTGCCGACTTCCACGCCTTCGAGGGGGGGCTGTCCTCTGAGTTCAGGCCGAATTTGGTGAATTTCCTAAGTCGGGAAATGGCCCAAACTGGGATGGGACTGAACCTGACTGCTCATACCGACTTTGAGGCTTCGGGGCCGGGTAGCACAGTCGGATTTGACCCGGCGGTTCTGCCGAATGCCTGGCCTTCGAGGGGGGCCTGCCCTCTGAGTTCAGGCCGAATTTGGTGAATTTCCTATGTTGGGAAGTGGTCCAAACGGGGATGGGAGTGGACCTGACAGCTCATACCGACTTTGGGGCTTCCAAGCCGGGTAGCTCAGCCGGATTTGATCCGGCGGTTCCGCCGACTGTCACGCCTTCGAGGGGGGACTGTCCTCTGAGTTCAGGCCGAATTTGGTGAATTTCCTAAGTCGGGAAGTGGTCCAAACGGGGATGGGAGTGAACCTGACAGCTCATACCGACTTTGAGGCTTCGGGGCCGGGTAGCTCAGCCGGATTTGACCCGGCGGTTCTGCCGACTTCACGCCTTCGAGGGGGGCCTGTCCTCTGAGTTCAGGCCGAATTTGGTGAATTTCCTAAGTCGGGAAATGGTCCAAACTGGGATGGGAGTGAACCTGACAGCTCATACCGACTTTGAGGCTTCGGGGCCGGGTAGCTCAGCCGGATTTGACCCGGCGGTTCTGCCGACTTCACGCCTTCGAGGGGGGCCTGTCCTCTGAGTTCAGGCCGAATTTGGTGAATTTCCTAAGTCGGGAAGTGGTCCAAACGGGGATGGGAGTGAACCTGACAGCTCATACCGACTTTGAGGCTTCAAGCCGGGTAGCTCAGCCGGATTTGATCCGGCGGTTCCGCCGACTGTCACGCCTTCGAGGGGGGACTCTCCTCTGAGTTCAGGCCGAATTTGGTGAATTTCCTAAGTCGGGAAGTGGTCCAAACGGGGATGGGAGTGAACCTGACAGCTCATACCGACTTTGGGGCTTCCAAGACGGGTAGCTCAGCCGGATTTGATCCGGCGGTTCCGCCGACTGTCACGCCTTCGAGGGGGGACTGTTGTCTAAGTTCAGGCCGAATTTGGTGAATTTCCTAAGTCGGGACGTGGTCCAAACGGGGTTGGGAGTGAACCTAACTGCTCATACCGACTTTGAGGCTTCGGGGCCGGGTAGCACAGTCGTATTTGTCCCGGCGGTTCTGCCGAATGCCTGGCCTTCGAGGGGGGCCTGCCCTCTGAGTTCAGGCCGAATTTGGTGAATTTCCTATGTCGGGAAGTGGTCCAAATGGTGATGGGGTTGAATCTGACAGCTCATACCGACCTTGAGGCTTCCAAGCCGGCTGGCCCGGCCGGATTTGACCCGGCGGTTAGAAAATTTTTCAGTCAGTACAAATCAGTAACCACTGACACTTAGAATATTTTTCAGTCAGTACAAATCAGTAACCAGCGACACTTAAAATATTTTTTAGTCAGTACAAATCAGTAACCAGCGACACTTAGAATATTTTTGAGTCAGTAGAAGTCAGTAACCAAGTGCATTTTTGAATTGGTTACTGATTTCTCCGTTGAAGTTGGGGCTGCGGTTGGCTTCAGTTAGTGGTGGGGGCTTAATTTTCGCCGAGCGGAGCGTGTCCCGGTAGTGTCTCCGAGGAAGTGGTACCTTTTGAAGGGGGTGTTTCTGAATTTGGGCCCTTTTTGAGTGGCATTGCCGGATGGGTTTTGTCTTGAAGGCTTCCAAATCGGGTAGCTCAGCCGGATTTGACCCGGCGGTTCTACCGACTGTCACGCCTTCGAGGGGGGACTGTTGTATAAGTTCAGGCCGAATTTGGCGAATTTCCTAAGTCGGGAAATGGCCCAAACTGGGATGGGACTGAACCTGACTGCTCATACCGACTTTGAGGCTTCGGGGCCGGGTAGCTCAGCCGGATTTGATCCGGCGGTTCTGCCGACTTCTACGCCTTCGAGGGGGGCCTGTCCTCTGAGTTCAGGCCGAATTTGGTGAATTTCCTAAGTCGGGAAGTGGTCCAAACGGGGATGGGAGTGAACCTGACAGCTCATACCGACTTTGGGGCTTCCAAGCCGGGTAGCTCAGCCGGATTTGATCCGGCGGTTCTACCGACTGTCACGCCTTCGAGGGGGGACTGTTGTATAAGTTCAGGCCGAATTTGGCGAATTTCCTAAGTCGGGAAGTGGTCCAAACGGGGATGGGAGTGAACCTGACAGCTCATACCGACTTTGAGGCTTCGGGTGCGGGTAGCTCAGCCGGATTTGACCCGGCGATTCTGCCGACTTCCACGCCTTCGAGCGGGGACTGTCCTCTGAGTTCAGGCCGAATTTGGTTAATTTCCTAAGTCGGGAAGTGGTCCAAACGGGGATGGGAGTGCACCTGACAGCTCATACCGACTTTGAGGCTTCCAAGCCGGGTAACCCAGCCGGATCTGACCCGGCGATTCCGCCGACTGTCACGCCTTCGAGGGGGGACTGTCCTCTGAGTTCCGGCCGAATTTGGTGAATTTCCTAAGTCGGGAAGTGGTCCAAACGGGGATGGGAGTGAACCTGACAGCTCTTACCGACTTTGAGGCTTCGGGGCCGGGTAGCTCAGCCGGATTTGACCCGGCGATTCTGCCGACTTCCACGCCTTCGAGGGGGGGCTGTCCTCTGAGTTCAGGCCGAATTTGGTGAATTTCCTAAGTCGGGAAATGGCCCAAACTGGGATGGGACTGAACCTGACTGCTCATACCGACTTTGAGGCTTCGGGGCCGGGTAGCACAGTCGGATTTGACCCGGCGGTTCTGCCGAATGCCTGGCCTTCGAGGGGGGCCTGCCCTCTGAGTTCAGGCCGAATTTGGTGAATTTCCTATGTTGGGAAGTGGTCCAAACGGGGATGGGAGTGGACCTGACAGCTCATACCGACTTTGGGGCTTCCAAGCCGGGTAGCTCAGCCGGATTTGATCCGGCGGTTCCGCCGACTGTCACGCCTTCGAGGGGGGACTCTCCTCTAAGTTCGGGCCGAATTTGGTGAATTTCCTAAGTCGGGAAGTGGTCCAAACGGGGATGGGAGTGAACCTGACAGCTCATACCGACTTTGGGGCTTCCAAGACGGGTAGCTCAGCCGGATTTGATCCGGCGGTTCCGCCGACTGTCACGCCTTCGAGGGGGGACTGTTGTCTAAGTTCAGGCCGAATTTGGTGAATTTCCTAAGTCGGGACGTGGTCCAAACGGGGTTGGGAGTGAACCTAACTGCTCATACCGACTTTGAGGCTTCGGGGCCGGGTAGCACAGTCGTATTTGTCCCGGCGGTTCTGCCGAATGCCTGGCCTTCGAGGGGGGCCTGCCCTCTGAGTTCAGGCCGAATTTGGTGAATTTCCTATGTCGGGAAGTGGTCCAAATGGTGATGGGGTTGAATCTGACAGCTCATACCGACCTTGAGGCTTCCAAGCCGGCTGGCCCGGCCGGATTTGACCCGGCGGTTAGAAAATTTTTCAGTCAGTACAAATCAGTAACCACTGACACTTAGAATATTTTTGAAGCAGTACAAATCAGTAACCACTGACACTTAGAATATTTTTCAGTCAGTACAAATCAGTAACCAGCGACACTTAAAATATTTTTTAGTCAGTACAAATCAGTAACCAGCGACACTTAGAATATTTTTGAGTCAGTAGAAGTCAGTAACCAAGTGCATTTTTGAATTGGTTACTGATTTCTCCGTTGAAGTTGGGGCTGCGGTTGGCTTCAGTTAGTGGTGGGGGCTTAATTTTCGCCGAGCGGAGCGTGTCCCGGTAGTGTCTCCGAGGAAGTGGTACCTTTTGAAGGGGGTGTTTCTGAATTTGGGCCCTTTTTGAGTGGCATTGCCGGATGGGTTTTGTCTTGAAGGCTTCCAAATCGGGTAGCTCAGCCGGATTTGACCCGGCGGTTCTACCGACTGTCACGCCTTCGAGGGGGGACTGTTGTATAAGTTCAGGCCGAATTTGGCGAATTTCCTAAGTCGGGAAATGGCCCAAACTGGGATGGGACTGAACCTGACTGCTCATACCGACTTTGAGGCTTCGGGGCCGGGTAGCTCAGCCGGATTTGATCCGGCGGTTCTGCCGACTTCTACGCCTTCGAGGGGGGCCTGTCCTCTGAGTTCAGGCCGAATTTGGTGAATTTCCTAAGTCGGGAAGTGGTCCAAACGGGGATGGGAGTGAACCTGACAGCTCATACCGACTTTGGGGCTTCCAAGCCGGGTAGCTCAGCCGGATTTGATCCGGCGGTTCTACCGACTGTCACGCCTTCGAGGGGGGACTGTTGTATAAGTTCAGGCCGAATTTGGCGAATTTCCTAAGTCGGGAAGTGGTCCAAACGGGGATGGGAGTGAACCTGACAGCTCATACCGACTTTGGGGCTTCGGGTGCGGGTAGCTCAGCCGGATTTGATCCGGCGGTTCTGCCGACTTCACGCCTTCGAGGGGGGACTGTCCTCTGAGTTCAGGCCGAATTTGGCGAATTTCCTAAGTCGGGAAGTGGTCCAAACGGGGATGGGAGTGAACCTGACAGCTCATACCGACTTTGAGGCTTCAAGCCGGGTAGCTCAGCCGGATCCGAACCGGCGATTCCGCCGACTGTCACGCCTTCGAGGGGGGACTGTCCTCTGAGTTCAGGCCGAATTTGGTGAATTTCCTAAGTCGGGAAGTGGTCCAAACGGGGATGGGAGTGAACCTGACAGCTCATACCGACTTTGAGGCTTCGGGGCCGGGTAGCTCAGCCGGATTTGACCCGGCGATTCTACCGACTGTCACGCCTTCGAGGGGGGAGTGTCCTCTGAGTTCAGGCCGAATTTGGCGAATTTCCTAAGTCGGGAAGTGGTCCAAACGGGGATGGGAGTGACCTGACAGCTCATACCGACTTTGGGGCTTCCAAGCCGGGTAGCTCAGCCGGATTTGATCCGGCGGTTCCGCCGACTGTCACGCCTTCGAGGGGGGATTCTCCTCTAAGTTCGGGCCGAATTTGGTGAATTTCCTAAGTCGGGAAGTGGTCCAAACGGGGATGGGAGTGAACCTGACAGCTCATACCGACTTTGGGGCTTCCAAGACGGGTAGCTCAGCCGGATTTGATCCGGCGGTTCCGCCGACTGTCACGCCTTCGAGGGGGGACTGTTGTCTAAGTTCAGGCCGAATTTGGTGAATTTCCTAAGTCGGGACGTGGTCCAAACGGGGTTGGGAGTGAACCTAACTGCTCATACCGACTTTGAGGCTTCGGGGCCGGGTAGCACAGTCGTATTTGTCCCGGCGGTTCTGCCGAATGCCTGGCCTTCGAGGGGGGCCTGCCCTCTGAGTTCAGGCCGAATTTGGTGAATTTCCTATGTCGGGAAGTGGTCCAAATGGTGATGGGGTTGAATCTGACAGCTCATACCGACCTTGAGGCTTCCAAGCCGGCTGGCCCGGCCGGATTTGACCCGGCGGTTAGAAAATTTTTCAGTCAGTACAAATCAGTAACCACTGACACTTAGAATATTTTTCAGTCAGTACAAATCAGTAACCAGCGACACTTAAAATATTTTTTAGTC
The DNA here is from genome assembly GCF_020745735.1 of Hemiscyllium ocellatum. Classification (NCBI taxonomy): domain Eukaryota; kingdom Metazoa; phylum Chordata; class Chondrichthyes; order Orectolobiformes; family Hemiscylliidae; genus Hemiscyllium; species Hemiscyllium ocellatum. The sequence goes on from NW_026868769.1 coordinate 9,740, forward strand.
AGTACAAATCAGTAACAGCGACACTTAGAATATTTTTGAGTCAGTAGAAGTCAGTAACCAAGTGCATTTTTGAATTGGTTACTGATTTCTCCGTTGAAGTTGGGGCTGCGGTTGGCTTCAGTTAGTGGTGGGGGCTTAATTTTCGCCGAGCGGAGCGTGTCCCGGTAGTGTCTCCGAGGAAGTGGTACCTTTTGAAGGGGGTGTTTCTGAATTTGGGCCCTTTTTGAGTGGCATTGCCGGATGGGTTTTGTCTTGAAGGCTTCCAAATCGGGTAGCTCAGCCGGATTTGACCCGGCGGTTCTACCGACTGTCACGCCTTCGAGGGGGGACTGTTGTATAAGTTCAGGCCGAATTTGGCGAATTTCCTAAGTCGGGAAATGGCCCAAACTGGGATGGGACTGAACCTGACTGCTCATACCGACTTTGAGGCTTCGGGGCCGGGTAGCTCAGCCGGATTTGATCCGGCGGTTCTGCCGACTTCTACGCCTTCGAGGGGGGCCTGTCCTCTGAGTTCAGGCCGAATTTGGTGAATTTCCTAAGTCGGGAAGTGGTCCAAACGGGGATGGGAGTGAACCTGACAGCTCATACCGACTTTGGGGCTTCCAAGCCGGGTAGCTCAGCCGGATTTGATCCGGCGGTTCTACCGACTGTCACGCCTTCGAGGGGGGACTGTTGTATAAGTTCAGGCCGAATTTGGCGAATTTCCTAAGTCGGGAAGTGGTCCAAACGGGGATGGGAGTGAACCTGACAGCTCATACCGACTTTGGGGCTTCCAAGCCGGGTAGCTCAGCCGGATTTGATCCGGCGGTTCTACCGACTGTCACGCCTTCGAGGGGGGACTGTTGTATAAGTTCAGGCCGAATTTGGCGAATTTCCTAAGTCGGGAAGTGGTCCAAACGGGGATGGAAGTGAACCTGACAGCTCATACCGACTTTGAGGCTTCGGGTCCGGGTAGCTCAGCCGGATTTGATCCGGCGGTTCTACCGACTGTCACGCCTTCGAGGGGGGACTGTTCTCTGAGTTCAGGCCGAATTTGGTGAATTTCCTAAGTCGGGAAGTGGTCCAAACGGGGATGGGAGTGAACCTGACAGCTCATACCGACTTTGAGGCTTCGGGTGCGGGTAGCTCAGCCGGATTTGACCCGGCGATTCTGCCGACTTCCACGCCTTCGAGCGGGGACTGTCCTCTGAGTTCAGGCCGAATTTGGTTAATTTCCTAAGTCGGGAAGTGGTCCAAACGGGGATGGGAGTGCACCTGACAGCTCATACCGACTTTGAGGCTTCCAAGCCGGGTAACCCAGCCGGATCTGACCCGGCGATTCCGCCGACTGTCACGCCTTCGAGGGGGGACTGTCCTCTGAGTTCCGGCCGAATTTGGTGAATTTCCTAAGTCGGGAAGTGGTCCAAACGGGGATGGGAGTGAACCTGACAGCTCTTACCGACTTTGAGGCTTCGGGGCCGGGTAGCTCAGCCGGATTTGACCCGGCGATTCTGCCGACTTCCACGCCTTCGAGGGGGGGCTGTCCTCTGAGTTCAGGCCGAATTTGGTGAATTTCCTAAGTCGGGAAATGGCCCAAACTGGGATGGGACTGAACCTGACTGCTCATACCGACTTTGAGGCTTCGGGGCCGGGTAGCACAGTCGGATTTGACCCGGCGGTTCTGCCGAATGCCTGGCCTTCGAGGGGGGCCTGCCCTCTGAGTTCAGGCCGAATTTGGTGAATTTCCTATGTTGGGAAGTGGTCCAAACGGGGATGGGAGTGGACCTGACAGCTCATACCGACTTTGGGGCTTCCAAGCCGGGTAGCTCAGCCGGATTTGATCCGGCGGTTCCGCCGACTGTCACGCCTTCGAGGGGGGACTCTCCTCTAAGTTCGGGCCGAATTTGGTGAATTTCCTAAGTCGGGAAGTGGTCCAAACGGGGATGGGAGTGAACCTGACAGCTCATACCGACTTTGGGGCTTCCAAGACGGGTAGCTCAGCCGGATTTGATCCGGCGGTTCCGCCGACTGTCACGCCTTCGAGGGGGGGACTGTTGTCTAAGTTCAGGCCGAATTTGGTGAATTTCCTAAGTCGGGACGTGGTCCAAACGGGGTTGGGAGTGAACCTAACTGCTCATACCGACTTTGAGGCTTCGGGGCCGGGTAGCACAGTCGTATTTGTCCCGGCGGTTCTGCCGAATGCCTGGCCTTCGAGGGGGGCCTGCCCTCTGAGTTCAGGCCGAATTTGGTGAATTTCCTATGTCGGGAAGTGGTCCAAATGGTGATGGGGTTGAATCTGACAGCTCATACCGACCTTGAGGCTTCCAAGCCGGCTGGCCCGGCCGGATTTGACCCGGCGGTTAGAAAATTTTTCAGTCAGTACAAATCAGTAACCACTGACACTTAGAATATTTTTGAAGCAGTACAAATCAGTAACCACTGACACTTAGAATATTTTTCAGTCAGTACAAATCAGTAACCAGCGACACTTAAAATATTTTTTAGTCAGTACAAATCAGTAACCAGCGACACTTAGAATATTTTTGAGTCAGTAGAAGTCAGTAACCAAGTGCATTTTTGAATTGGTTACTGATTTCTCCGTTGAAGTTGGGGCTGCGGTTGGCTTCAGTTAGTGGTGGGGGCTTAATTTTCGCCGAGCGGAGCGTGTCCCGGTAGTGTCTCCGAGGAAGTGGTACCTTTTGAAGGGGGTGTTTCTGAATTTGGGCCCTTTTTGAGTGGCATTGCCGGATGGGTTTTGTCTTGAAGGCTTCCAAATCGGGTAGCTCAGCCGGATTTGACCCGGCGGTTCTACCGACTGTCACGCCTTCGAGGGGGGACTGTTGTATAAGTTCAGGCCGAATTTGGCGAATTTCCTAAGTCGGGAAATGGCCCAAACTGGGATGGGACTGAACCTGACTGCTCATACCGACTTTGAGGCTTCGGGGCCGGGTAGCTCAGCCGGATTTGATCCGGCGGTTCTGCCGACTTCTACGCCTTCGAGGGGGGCCTGTCCTCTGAGTTCAGGCCGAATTTGGTGAATTTCCTAAGTCGGGAAGTGGTCCAAACGGGGATGGGAGTGAACCTGACAGCTCATACCGACTTTGGGGCTTCCAAGCCGGGTAGCTCAGCCGGATTTGATCCGGCGGTTCTACCGACTGTCACGCCTTCGAGGGGGGACTGTTGTATAAGTTCAGGCCGAATTTGGCGAATTTCCTAAGTCGGGAAGTGGTCCAAACGGGGATGGGAGTGAACCTGACAGCTCATACCGACTTTGAGGCTTCGGGTGCGGGTAGCTCAGCCGGATTTGACCCGGCGATTCTGCCGACTTCACGCCTTCGAGCGGGGACTGTCCTCTGAGTTCAGGCCGAATTTGGTTAATTTCCTAAGTCGGGAAGTGGTCCAAACGGGGATGGGAGTGCACCTGACAGCTCATACCGACTTTGAGGCTTCCAAGCCGGGTAACCCAGCCGGATCTGACCCGGCGATTCCGCCGACTGTCACGCCTTCGAGGGGGGACTGTCCTATGAGTTCCGGCCGAATTTGGTGAATTTCCTAAGTCGGGAAGTGGTCCAAACGGGGATGGGAGTGAACCTGACAGCTCATACCGACTTTGAGGCTTCGGGGCCGGGTAGCTCAGCCGGATTTGACCCGGCGATTCTGCCGACTTCCACGCCTTCGAGGGGGGCTGTCCTCTGAGTTCAGGCCGAATTTGGTGAATTTCCTAAGTCGGGAAGTGGTCCAAACTGGGATGGGAGTGAACCTGACTGCTCATACCGACTTTGAGGCTTC
>NW_026868770.1:0-4080 GCF_020745735.1 Hemiscyllium ocellatum
ACACACACACACAGTCTGACACACACACACAGTCTGACACACACACAACACAGTCTGACACACACACACGCACAGACTGACACACACACACGCACAGACTGACACACACAAGCACAGACTGACACACACACACGCACAGTCTGACACACACACACACGCACAGACTGACACACACACACACAGTCTGACACACACACACACAGTCTGACACACACACACACGCACAGTCTGACACACACACACACGCACAGACTGACACACACACACACACAGACTGACACGCATGCAGTCTGACACACACACACGCAGTCTGACACACACACAGTCTGACACACACACACACAGTCTGACACACACACACACACAGTCTGACACACACACATCACAGTCTGACACACACACACACGCACAGACTGACACACACACACACACAGTCTGACACACACACACACAGTCTGACACACACACACGCACAGTCTGACACACACACACACGCACAGACTGACACACACACACACGCACAGACTGACACACACATGCAGTCTGACACACACACACGCAGTCTGACACACACACAGTCTGACACACACACACACACAGTCTGACACACACACACACAGTCTGACACACACAAAACACAGTCTGACACACACACACAGTCTGACACACACACACACAGTCTGACACACACACACACAGTCTGACACACACACACACGCACAGACTGACACACACACACGCACAGACTGACACACACACACGCAGTCTGACACACACACACGCAGTCTGACACACACACACACACAGTCTGACACACACGCAGTCTGACACACACACACACACGCAGTCTGACACACACACACAGTCTGACACACACACACAGTCTGACACACACACACACGCACAGTCTGACACACACACCACAGTCTGACACACACACACACACAGTCTGACACACACACACAGTCTGACACACACACACGCACAGTCTGACACACACACACGCACAGACTGACACACACACAAGCACAGACTGACACACACACACACAGTCTGACACACACACACGCACAGACTGACACGCATGCAGTCTGACACACACACACGCAGTCTGACACACACACAACGCAGTCTGACACACACACAACACAGTCTGACACACACACACGCACAGACTGACACACACACACGCACAGACTGACACACACGCAGTCTGACACACACACACGCAGTCTGACACACACACACACGCAGTCTGACACACACACACACAGTCTGACACACACACACAGTCTGACACACACACACAGTCTGACACACACACAACACAGTCTGACACACACACACACGCATGCAGTCTGACACACACACACGCAGTCTGACACACACACACAACACAGTCTGACACACACACACAACACAGTCTGACACACACACACGCACAGACTGACACACACACACACGCACAGACTGACACGCATGCAGTCTGACACACACACACGCAGTCTGACACACACACGCAGTCTGACACAAACACACACACAGTCTGATACACACACACACACAGTCTGACACACACACACACACACAGGCTGACACACACACACAGGCTGACACACACACACAGTCTGACACACACACAGTCTGACACACACACACACACAGTCTGACACACACACAGCACAGTCTGACACACACACACACGCACAGACTGACACACACACACGCACAGACTGACACACACACACAGTCTGACACACACACACACAGTCTGACACACACACGCACAGTCTGACACACACACACACGCACAGACTGACACACACACACGCACAGACTGACACGCATGCAGTCTGACACACACACACGCAGTCTGACACACACACAGTCTGACAAACACACACACACAGTCTGACACACACACACACAGTCTGACACACACACACGCACAGTCTGACACACACACACACGCACAGACTGACACACACACACGCACAGACTGACACGCATGCAGTCTGACACACACACACGCAGTCTGACACACACACAGTCTGACACACACACACACAGTCTGACACACACACACACAGTCTGACACACACACAACACAGTCTGACACACACACACACAGTCTGACACACACACACAGTCTGACACACACACACGCACAGACTGACACACACACACGCACAGACTGACACACACACACGCAGACTGACACACACACACGCAGTCTGACACACACACACACACAGTCTGACACACACACACACGCAGTCTGACACACACACACACGCAGTCTGACACACACACACGCACAGACTGACACACACACACACGCACAGACTGACACGCATGCAGTCTGACACACACACACGCATTCTGACACACACACTGTCTGACACAAACACACACACAGTCTGACACAAACACACACACAGTCTGACACACACACACACAGTCTGACACACACACACACGCACAGTCTGACACACACACACACGCACAGTCTGACACACACACACACGCACAGTCTGACGCACACACACGCACAGACTGAAAAACACACACACTCTGACACGCATGCAGTCTGACACACACACACGCAGTCTGACACACACACACACAGTCTGACACACACACACACACAGTCTGACACACACACACAGTCTGACACACACACAGTCTGACACACACACACACGCACAGTCTGACACACACACACGCACAGACTGACACACACACACGCACAGACTGACACACACACACACAGTCTGACACACACACACGCACAGACTGACACGCATGCAGTCTGACACACACACACGCAGTCTGACACACACACAACACAGTCTGACACACACACACGCACAGACTGACACACACACGCACAGACTGACACACACGCAGTCTGACACACACACACGCAGTCTGACACACACACACGCAGTCTGACACACACACACACGCAGTCTGACACACACACACACACAGTCTGACACACACACACACAGTCTGACACACACACACACACAGTCTGACACACACACACAACACAGTCTGACACACACACACACGCATGCAGTCTGACACACACACACGCAGTCTGACACACACACACAACACAGTCTGACACACACACACAACACAGTCTGACACACACACACGCACAGACTGACACACACACACACGCACAGACTGACACGCATGCAGTCTGACACACACACACGCAGTCTGACACACACACGCAGTCTGACACAAACACACACACAGTCTGATACACACACACACAGTCTGACACACACACACACAGGCTGACACACACACACAGGCTGACACACACGCACAGTCTGACACACACACAGTCTGACACACACACAACGCAGTCTGACACACACACAGTCTGACACACACACACGCACAGACTGACACACACACACGCGCAGACTGACACACACACACACACAGTCTGACACACACACACACAGTCTGACACACACACACACACAGTCTGACACACACACACACACAGTCTGACACACACACACACGCACAGACTGACACACACACACGCACAGACTGACACGCATGCAGTCTGACACACACACACGCAGTCTGACACACACACTGTCTGACACAAACACACACACAGTCTGATACTCACACACAGTCTGATACACACACGCAGTCTGACACACACACACACAGTCTGACACACACACACACACAGTCTGACACACACACACACAGTCTGACACACACACAGTCTGACACACACACACAGTCTGACACACACACACGCACAGACTGACACACACGCAGTCTGACACACACACACGCAGTCTGACACACACACGCAGTCTGACACACACACACACACGCAGTCTGACACACACACACACACAGTCTGACACACACACACAGTCTGACACACACACACAGTCTGACACACACACAACTCAGTCTGACACACACACACGCACAGACTGACACACACGCAGTCTGACACACACACACGCAGTCTGACACACACACACGCAGTCTGACACACACACACGCACAGTCTGACACACACACACA
>NW_026868770.1:4575-6992 GCF_020745735.1 Hemiscyllium ocellatum
CCCTGGTGTGTGTGTGTGTCAGCCTGTGTGTGTGTGTGTGTGTCAGACTGTGTGTGTGTGTATCAGACTGTGTGTGTGTTTGTGTCAGACTGCGTGTGTGTGTGTCAGACTGCGTGTGTGTGTGTCGGACTGCATGCGTGTCAGTCTGTGCGTGTGTGTGTGTGTCAGTCTGTGCGTGTGTGTGTGTGTCAGACTGTGTTGTGTGTGTGTGTCAGACTGTGTTGTGTGTGTGTGTCAGACTGCGTGTGTGTGTGTCAGACTGCATGCGTGTGTGTGTGTGTCAGACTGTGTTGTGTGTGTGTGTCAGACTGTGGTGTGTGTGTGTCAGACTGTGTGTGTGTGTGTGTCAGACTGCGTGTGTGTGTGTCAGACTGCGTGTGTGTGTGTCAGACTGCGTGTGTGTCAGTCTGTGCGTGTGTGTGTCAGTCTGTGCGTGTGTGTGTGTGTCAGACTGTGTTGTGTGTGTGTCAGACTGCGTGTGTGTGTGTCAGACTGCATGCGTGTCAGTCTGTGTGTGTGTGTGTCAGACTGTGTGTGTGTGTGTGTCAGTCTGTGCGTGTGTGTGTGTCAGTCTGTGCGTGTGTGTGTGTCAGACTGTGCGTGTGTGTGTGTGTCAGACTGTGTGTGTGTCAGACTGTGTGTGTGTGTCAGACTGTGTGTGTGTGTGTGTCAGACTGTGTGTGTGTGTGTGTCAGACTGCGTGTGTGTGTGTCAGACTGCATGTGTGTCAGAGTGTGTGTGTTTTTCAGTCTGTGCATGTGTGTGCGTCAGACTGTGCGTGTGTGTGTGTCAGACTGTGCGTGTGTGTGTGTCAGACTGTGCGTGTGTGTGTGTGTCAGACTGTGTGTGTGTGTGTGTCAGACTGTGTGTGTGTTTGTGTCAGACAGTGTGTGTGTCAGACTGCGTGTGTGTGTGTCAGACTGCGTGTGTGTGTGTCAGACGGTGTGTGTGTGTCAGACTGTGTGTGTGTGTCAGACTGTGTGTGTGTGTCAGACCGCGTGTGTGTGTGTGTGTCAGACTGCGTCTGTGTGTGTCAGACTGCGTGTGTGTGTGTGTGAGACTGCGTGTGTGTGTGTGTCAGACTGCGTGTGTGTGTGTGTCAGACTGCGTGTGTGTGTGTCAGACTGTGTTGTGTGTGTGTCAGACGGTGTGTGTGTGTCAGACTGTGTGTGTGTGTCAGACTGCGTGTGTGTGTGTGTCAGACTGCGTGTGTGTGTGTGTCAGACTGCGTGTGTGTGTGTCAGACTGCGTGTGTGTCAGTCTGAGCGTGTGTGTGTGTCAGACTGTGTTGTGTGTGTGTCAGACGTGGGTGTGTGTCAGACTGCGTGTGTGTGTGTGTGTCAGACTGCGTGTGTGTGTGTCAGACTGCGTGTGTGTGTGTCAGACTGCGTGCGTGTCAGTCTGTGCGTGTGTGTGTGAGTCAGAGTGCGTGTGTGTGTCAGACTGCATGCGTGTCAGTCTGTGCGTGTGTGTGTGTCAGTCTGTGCGTGTGTGTGTGTCAGACTGTGTGTGTGTGTGTGTGTCAGACTGTGTGTGTGTGTCAGACTGTGTGTGTGTGTGTCAGACTGTGTGTGTGTGTCAGATTGTGTGTGTGTGTCAGACTGTGTGTGTGTGTGTGTGTCAGACTGCGTGTGTGTGTGTGTGTCAGACTGCGTGTGTGTGTGTCAGACTGCGTGTGTGTGTCAGACTGCATGTGTGTCAGTCTGTGCGTGTGTGTGTGTCAGTCTGTGCGTGTGTGTGTGTGTGTGTCAGACTGTGTGTGTGTGTGTGTCAGTCTGTGCGTGTGTGTGTGTCAGTCTGTGCGTGTGTGTCAGTCTGTGCGTGTGTGTGTCAGACTGTGTGTGTGTGTGTCAGACTGAGTGTGTGTGTCAGTCTGTGCGTGTGTGTGTGTCAGACTGTGTTGTGTGTGTGTCAGACTGTGTGTGTGTGTGTCAGACTGTGTGTGTGTGTGTGTCAGATTGTGTGTGTGTGTGTGTCAGTCTGTGTGTGTGTGTATCAGACTGTGTGTGTGTTTGTGTCAGACTGCGTGTGTGTCAGACTGCATGTGTGTGTGTCAGACTGCGTGTGTGTGTGTCAGACTGCATGCGTGTCAGTCTGTGCGTGTGTGTGTGTGTCAGTCTGTGAGTGTGTGTGTGTGTCAGACTGTGTGTGTGTGTGTCAGACTGCGTGTGTGTGTGTCTGACTGCGTGTGTGTGTGTGTCTGACTGCATGCGTGTCAGTCTGTGCATGTGTGTGTGTGTCAGACTGTGTTGTGTGTGTGTCAGACTGTGTGGTGTGTGTGTCAGACTGTGTGTGTGTGTCAGACTGTGTGTGTGTGTGTGTCAGACTGCGTGTGTGTGTGTGTCAGACTGCGTGTGTGTGTGTCAGATGGTGTGTGTGTGTCAGACTGTGTGTGTGTGTCAGACTGTGTGTGTGTC
>NW_026868770.1:7491-12282 GCF_020745735.1 Hemiscyllium ocellatum
GTCTGACACACACACACGCACTCTGACACACACACGCAGTCTGACACACACACACACGCAGTCTGACACACACACACACACAGTCTGACACACACACACACTCTGACACACACACACAGTCTGACACACACACAACACAGTCTGACACACACACACACGCACAGACTGACACACACGCAGTCTGACACACACACACGCAGTCTGACACACACACACACACGCAGTCTGACACACACACACGCAGTCTGACACACACACACACGCAGTCTGACACACACACACACGCAGTCTGACACACACACACGCAGTCTGACACACACACAGTCTGACACACACACACAGTCTGACACACACACACCGTCTGACACACACACAACACAGTCTGACACACACACGCAGTCTGACACACACACACGCAGTCTGACACACACACACACGCAGTCTGACACACACACACACACGCAGTCTGACACAAACACACACAGTCTGACACACACACACGCAGTCTGACACACACACACACACGCAGTCTGACACACACACAGACGCAGTCTGACACACACACACAGTCTGACACACACTCACCGTCTGACACACACACACACACAGTCTGACACACACACACGCAGTCTGACACACACACACACACAGTCTGAGACACACACACAGTCTGACACACACACCACACAGTCTGACACACACACAACACAGTCTGACACACACACACACGCACAGACTGACACGCATGCAGTCCGACACACACACACGCAGTCTGACACACACACACACAGTCTGACACACACACACACACACAGTCTGACACACACACACACGCACAGACTGACACACACACACACGCACAGACTGACACGCATGCAGTCTGACACACACACACGCAGTCTGACACACACACATGCAGTCTGACACACACGCAGTCTGACACAAACACACACACAGTCTGATACACACACACACAGACTGACACACACACACACACAATCTGACACACACACACACAGTCTGACACACACACACACAGTCTGACACACACACAACACAGTCTGACACACACACACACGCACAGACTGACACACACACTCAGTCTGACACACACACACAGTCTGACACACACACGCACAGACTGACACACACGCACAGACTGACACACACACACGCACAGACTGACACACACACACACAGTCTGACACACACACACACACACGCACAGACTGACACACACACACGCACAGACTGACACGCATGCAGTCTGACACACACACGCAGTCTGACACACACACACGCAGTCTGACACACACACACACACACGCAGTCTGACACACACACACACACAGTCTGACACACACACACAATCTGACACACACACACAGTCTGACACACACACACACAGTCTGACACACACACACAGTCTGACACACACACACACAGTCTGACACACACACGCACAGACTGACACACACACACGCACAGACTGACACGCATGCAGTCTGACACACACACGCACTCTGACTCACACACACACGCACAGACTGACACGCACGCAGTCTGACACACACACACGCAGTCTGACACACACACACGCAGTCTGACACACACACACACACGCAGTCTGACACACACCCACGTCTGACACACACACAACACAGTCTGACACACACACACGCTCAGACTGACACACACGCAGTCTGACACACACACACGCAGTCTGACACACACACACACGCAGTCTGACACACACACACACGCAGTCTGACACACACACACAGTCTGACACACACACACCGTCTGACACACACACAACACAGTCTGACACACACACACGCAGTCTGACACACACACACACGCAGTCTGACACACACACACACGCAGTCTCACACACACACACACGCAGTCTGACACACACAGACGCAGTCTGACACACACACACACGCGGTCTGACACACACACACAGTCTGACACACACACACAGTCTGACACACACACACCGTCTGACACACACACACGCAGTCTGACACACACACACGCAGTCTGACACACACACACGCAGTCTGACACAGACACACACACGCAGTCTGACACACACACACACGCAGTCTGACACACACACACACACAGTCTGACACACACACCACACAGTCTGACACACACACCACACAGTCTGACACACACACACACGCACAGACTGACACGCATGCAGTCTGACACACACACACACGCAGTCTGACACACACACACAGTCTGACACACACACACACAGTCTGACACACACACACGCACAGACTGACACACACACACACAATCTGACACACACACACACACAGTCTGACTGACACACACACACACAGTCTGACACACACACACACACAGTCTGACACACACACACACACAGTCTGACACACACACACACACGCAGTCTGACACACACACACACACGCAGTCTAACACACACACACTCACGCAGTCTGACACACACACACAGTCTGACACACACACACAGTCTGACACACACACACAGTCTGACAAACACACCGTCTGACACACACACAACACAGTCTGAAACACGCACACACAGTCTGACACACACACACGCAGTCTGACACACACACACACGCAGTCTGACACACACACACACAGTCTGACACACACACACAGTCTGACACACACACACAGTCTGACACACACACAACACAGTCTGACACACACACACGCAGTCTGACACACACACATGCAGTCTGACACACACACATGCAGTCTGACACACACGCAGTCTGACACAAACACACACACAGTCTGATACACACACACACAGACTGACACACACACACACAGTCTGACACACACACACACAGTCTGACTGACACACACACACAGTCTGACACACACACACACACAGTCTGACACACACTCACACAGTCTGACACACACACACACACAGTCTGACACACACACACACGCACAGACTGACACACACGCAGTCTGACACACACACACGCAGTGTGACACACACACACAGTCTGACTGACACACACACACAGTCTGACACACACACACAGTCTGACACACACACACACACAGTCTGACACACACACACACAGTCTGACACACACACACACACAGTCTGACACACACACACAGTCTGACACACACACACGCACAGACTGACACACACACACAGACTGACACACACACACACGCACAGACTGACACACACACACACGCACAGACTGACACGCATGCAGTCTGACACACACACACGCAGTCTGACACACACACACACACAGTCTGACACACACACACAGTCTGACACACACAGACAGTCTGACACACACACAACGCAGTCTGACACACACACACACGCACAGACTGACACACACGCAGTCTGACACACACACACGCAGTCTGACACACACACACACGCAGTCTGACACACACACACACGCAGTCTGACACACACACACTCACGCAGTCTGACACACACACACAGTCTGACACACACACGCAGTCTGACACACACACACACACGCAGTCTGACACACACACACTCTGACACACACACACGCAGTCTGACACACACACACACGCAGTCTGACACACACACACAGTCTGACACACACACACAGTCTGACAAACACACCGTCTGACACACACACAACACAGTCTGACACACGCACACGCAGTCTGACACACACACACGCAGTCTGACACACACACACACGCAGTCTGACACACACACACACACGCAGTCTGACACACACACACACAGTCTGACACACACACACAGTCTGACACACACACACAGTCTGACACACACACAACACAGTCTGACACACACACACGCAGTCTGACACACACACACGCAGTCTGACACACACACACACGCAGTCTGACACACACACACACGCAGACTGACACACACACACACGCAGTCTGACACACACACACACGCAGTCTGACACACACACACACGCAGTCTGACACACACACACACACGCAGTCTGACACACACACACACACGCAGTCTGACACACACACACGCAGTCTGACACACACACACGCAGTCTGACACACACACACGCAGTCTGACACACACACACACAGGCAGTCTGACACACACACACACGCAGTCTGACACACACACACAGTCTGACACACACACACAGTCTGACACACACACACCGTCTGACACACACAGTCTGACACACACACACGCAGTCACACACACACACACGCAGTCTGACACACACACACACACGCAGTCTGACACACACACACACAGTCTGACACACACACACCACACAGTCTGACACACACACCACACAGTCTGACACACACACAACACAGTCTGACACACACACACACGCACAGACTGACACGCATGCAGTCTGACACACACACACACGCAGTCTGACACACACACACACACAATCTGACACACACACACACAGTCTGACACACACACACGCACAGACTGACACACACACACGCACAGACTGACACACATGCAGTCTGACACACACACATGCAGTCTGACACACACGCAGTCTGACACAAACACACACAGTCTGATACACACACACACAGACTGACACACACACACACACACACACAATCTGACACACACACACGCAGTCTGACACACACACAACACAGTCTGACACACACACACGCACAGACTGACACACACACACGCACAGACTGACACACACGCACAGACTGACACACACACACGCAGACTGACACACACACACGCAGTCTGACACACACACACACACA
>NW_026868770.1:12778-14803 GCF_020745735.1 Hemiscyllium ocellatum
ACTGCGTGTGTGTGTGTCAGACTGTGTGTGTGTGTCAGACTGTGTGTGTGTGTGTGTCAGACTGTGTGTGTGTGTGTCAGACTGTGTGTGTGTGTCAGACTGTGTGTGTGTGTCAGACTGTGTGTGTGTGTCAGTCAGACTGTGTGTGTGTGTGTCAGACTGCTGTGTGTGTGTCAGACTGCGTGTGTGTGTGTCAGTCTGTGCGTGTGTGTGTGTCAGACTGTGTGTGTGTGTGTCAGACTGTGTGTGTGTGTGTCAGACTGTGTGTGTGTGTGTGTCAGACTGTGTGTGTGTGTGTCATCAGACTGTGTGTGTGTGTGTCAGACTGTGTGTGTGTGTGTCAGACTGTTGTGTGTGTGTCAGACTGTGTTGTGTTTGTGTCAGACTGCGTGTGTGTCAGACTGTGTGTGTGTGTCAGACTGCGTGTGTGTGTGTCAGACTGCGTGTGTGTGTGTCAGACTGTGTGGTGTGTGTGTCAGACTGTGTGTGTGTGTCAGACTGTGTGTGTGTGTCAGACTGTGTGTGTGTGTGTCAGACTGCGTGTGTGTGTGTGTCAGACTGCGTGTGTGTGTGTCAGACTGTGTGTGTGTGTGTCAGACTGTGTTGTGTGTGTGTCAGACTGTGTGTTTGTCAGACTGTGTGTGTGTGTCAGACTGCGTGTGTGTGTGTGTCAGACTGCGTGTGTGTGTGTGTGTCAGTGCGTGTGTGTGTGTGTCAGACTGAGTGTGTGTGTGTGTCAGACTGTGGTGTGTGTGTGTGTCAGACTGTGTGTGTGTGTGTCAGACTGTGTGTGTGTGTGTGGCGGTGTGTGTGTGTGTCAGTCAGACTGTGTGTGTGTGTGTCAGACTGTGTGTGTGTGTGTCAGTCTGTGCGTGTGTGTGTGTCAGTCTGTGCGTGTGTGTGTCAGTCTGTGTGTGTGTCAGACTGAGTGTGTGTGTGTCAGACTGTGTGCGTGTCAGTCTGTGCGTGTGTGTGTGTCAGACTGTGTGTGTGTGTGTGTCAGACTGTGTTGTGTGTGTGTCAGACTGTGTGTGTGTGTGTGTCAGACTGCGTGTGTGTGTGTGTCAGACTGCGTGTGTGTGTGTCAGACTGCGTGTGGTGTGTGTCAGACTGCGTGTGTGTGTGTCAGACGGTGTGTGTGTGTCAGACTGTGTGTGTGTGTCAGACTGTGTGTGTGTGTCAGACTGCGTGTGTGTGTGTGTGTCAGACTGCGTGTGTGTGTGTCAGACTGCGTGTGTGTGTGTCAGACTGCGTGTGTGTGTGTGTCAGACTGCGTGTGTGTGTGTGTCAGACTGCGTGTGTGTGTGTCAGACTGTGTTGTGTGTGTGTCAGACGGTGTGTGTGTGTCAGACTGTGTGTGTGTGTCAGACTGCGTGTGTGTGTGTGTCAGACTGCGTGTGTGTGTGTCAGACTGCGTGTGTGTGTGTCAGACTGCGTGTGTGTCAGTCTGTGCGTGTGTGTGTCAGACTGTGTGTGTGTGTGTCAGACTGTGGGTGTGTGTCAGACTGCTTGTGTGTGTGTGTGTCAGACTGCGTGTGTGTGTGTCAGACTGCGTGGTGTGTGTGTCAGACTGCGTGTGTGTCAGTCTGTGCGTGTGTGTGTGAGTCAGACTGCGTGTGTGTGTCAGACTGCGTGCGTGTCAGTCTGTGCGTGTGTGTGTGTCAGTCTGTGCGTGTGTGTGTGTCAGACTGTGAGTGTGTGTGTGTCAGACTGTGTGTGTGTGTCAGACTGGTTGTGTGTGTGTCAGACTGTGAGTGTGTGTCAGACTGTGTGTGTGTGTGTCAGAGTGTGTGTGTGTGTGTGTCAGACTGCTTGTGTGTGTGTGTGTCAGACTGCGTGTGTGTGTCAGACTGCGTGTGTGTGTCAGACTGCATGCGTGTCAGTCTGTGCGTGTGTGTGTGTCAGTCTGTGCGTGTGTGTGTGTGTGTGCAGACTGTGTGTGTGTGTCAGACTGTGCGTGTGTGTGTGTCAGTCTGTGTGTGTGTGTCAGTCTGTGCGTGTGTGTGTCAGACTGTGTGTGTGTGT
>NW_026868771.1:0-13272 GCF_020745735.1 Hemiscyllium ocellatum
AGTTCAGGCCGAATTTGGCGAATTTCCTAATCGGGAAGTGGTCCAAACGGGTATGGGAGTGAACCTGACAGCTCATACCGACTTTGAGGCTTCGGGTGCGGGTAGCTCAGCCGGATTTGACCCGGCGATTCTGCCGACTTCGACGCCTTCGAGCGGGGACTGTCCTCTGAGTTCAGGCCGAATTTGGTGAATTTCCTAAGTCGGGAAGTGGTCCATACGGGGATGGGAGTGCACCTGACAGCTCATACCGACTTTGAGGCTTCCAAGCCGGGTAACCCAGCCGGATCTGATCCGGCGATTCCGCCGACTGTCACGCCTTCGAGGGGAGACTGTCCTCTGAGTTCAGGCCAATTTGGTGAATTTCCTAAGTCGGGAAGTGGTCCAAACGGGGATGGGAGTGAACCTGACAGCTCATACCGACTTTGGGGCTTCCAAGCCGGGTAGCTCAGCCGGATTTGATCCGGCGGTTCTACCGACTGCCACGCCTTCGAGGGGGGGCTGTTGTATAAGTTCAGGCCGAATTTGGCGAATTTCCTAAGTCGGGAAGTGGTCCAAACGGGGATGGGAGCTGAACCTGACAGCTCATACCGACTTTGAGGCTTCGGGTGCGGGTAGCTCAGCCGGATTTGACCCGGCGATTCTGCCGACTTCTACGCCTTCGAGCGGGGACTGTCCTCTGAGTTCAGGCCGAATTTGGTGAATTTCCTAAGTCGGGAAGTGGTCCAAACGGGGATGGGAGTGCACCTGACAGCTCATACCGACTTTGAGGCTTCCAAGCCGGGTAACCCAGCCGGATCTGACCCGGCGATTCCGCCGACTGTCACGCCTTCGAGGGGGGGCTGTCCTCTGAGTTCCGGCCGAATTTGGTGAATTTCCTAAGTCGGGAAGTGGTCCAAACGGGGATGGGAGTGAACCTGACAGCTCATACCGACTTTGAGGCTTCGGGGCCGGGTAGCTCAGCCGGATTTGACCCGGCGATTCTGCCGACTTCCACGCCTTCGAGGGGGGCTGTCCTCTGAGTTCAGGCCGAATTTGGTGAATTTCCTAAGTCGGGAAATGGCCCAAACTGGGATGGGACTGAACCTGACTGC
The DNA here is from genome assembly GCF_020745735.1 of Hemiscyllium ocellatum. Classification (NCBI taxonomy): domain Eukaryota; kingdom Metazoa; phylum Chordata; class Chondrichthyes; order Orectolobiformes; family Hemiscylliidae; genus Hemiscyllium; species Hemiscyllium ocellatum. Next base: position 1,092 of record NW_026868771.1, read on the forward strand.
TCATACCGACTTTGAGGCTTCGGGGCCGGGTAGCACAGTCGGATTTGACCCGGCGGTTCTGCCGAATGCCTGGCCTTCGAGGGGGGCCTGCCCTCTGAGTTCAGGCCGAATTTGGTGAATTTCCTATGTTGGGAAGTGGTCCAAACGGGGATGGGAGTGGACCTGACAGCTCATACCGACTTTGGGGCTTCCAAGCCGGGTAGCTCAGCCGGATTTGATCCGGCGGTTCCGCCGACTGTCACGCCTTCGAGGGGGGACTCTCCTCTAAGTTCGGGCCGAATTTGGTGAATTTCCTAAGTCGGGAAGTGGTCCAAACGGGGATGGGAGTGAACCTGACAGCTCATACCGACTTTGGGGCTTCCAAGACGGGTAGCTCAGCCGGATTTGATCCGGCGGTTCCGCCGACTGTCACGCCTTCGAGGGGGGACTGTTGTCTAAGTTCAGGCCGAATTTGGTGAATTTCCTAAGTCGGGACGTGGTCCAAACGGGGTTGGGAGTGAACCTAACTGCTCATACCGACTTTGAGGCTTCGGGGCCGGGTAGCACAGTCGTATTTGTCCCGGCGGTTCTGCCGAATGCCTGGCCTTCGAGGGGGGCCTGCCCTCTGAGTTCAGGCCGAATTTGGTGAATTTCCTATGTCGGGAAGTGGTCCAAATGGTGATGGGGTTGAATCTGACAGCTCATACCGACCTTGAGGCTTCCAAGCCGGCTGGCCCGGCCGGATTTGACCCGGCGGTTAGAAAATTTTTCAGTCAGTACAAATCAGTAACCACTGACACTTAGAATATTTTTGAAGCAGTACAAATCAGTAACCACTGACACTTAGAATATTTTTCAGTCAGTACAAATCAGTAACCAGCGACACTTAAAATATTTTTTAGTCAGTACAAATCAGTAACCAGCGACACTTAGAATATTTTTGAGTCAGTAGAAGTCAGTAACCAAGTGCATTTTTGAATTGGTTACTGATTTCTCCGTTGAAGTTGGGGCTGCGGTTGGCTTCAGTTAGTGGTGGGGGCTTAATTTTCGCCGAGCGGAGCGTGTCCCGGTAGTGTCTCCGAGGAAGTGGTACCTTTTGAAGGGGGTGTTTCTGAATTTGGGCCCTTTTTGAGTGGCATTGCCGGATGGGTTTTGTCTTGAAGGCTTCCAAATCGGGTAGCTCAGCCGGATTTGACCCGGCGGTTCTACCGACTGTCACGCCTTCGAGGGGGGACTGTTGTATAAGTTCAGGCCGAATTTGGCGAATTTCCTAAGTCGGGAAATGGCCCAAACTGGGATGGGACTGAACCTGACTGCTCATACCGACTTTGAGGCTTCGGGGCCGGGTAGCTCAGCCGGATTTGATCCGGCGGTTCTGCCGACTTCTACGCCTTCGAGGGGGGCCTGTCCTCTGAGTTCAGGCCGAATTTGGTGAATTTCCTAAGTCGGGAAGTGGTCCAAACGGGGATGGGAGTGAACCTGACAGCTCATACCGACTTTGGGGCTTCCAAGCCGGGTAGCTCAGCCGGATTTGATCCGGCGGTTCTACCGACTGTCACGCCTTCGAGGGGGGACTGTTGTATAAGTTCAGGCCGAATTTGGCGAATTTCCTAAGTCGGGAAGTGGTCCAAACGGGGATGGGAGTGAACCTGACAGCTCATACCGACTTTGGGGCTTCCAAGCCGGGTAGCTCAGCCGGATTTGATCCGGCGGTTCTACCGACTGTCACGCCTTCGAGGGGGGACTGTCCTCTGAGTTCAGGCCGAATTTGGTGAATTTCCTAAGTCGGGAAGTGGTCCAAACGGGGATGGGAGTGAACCTGACAGCTCATACCGACTTTGAGGCTTCAAGCCGGGTAGCTCAGCCGGATTTGACCCGGCGATTCTCCGACTTCCACGCCTTCGAGGGGGGACTGTCTCTGAGTTCAGGCCGAATTTGGCGAATTTCCTAAGTCGGGAAGTGGTCCAAACGGGGATGGGAGTGAACCTGACAGCTCATACCGACTTTGAGGCTTCGGGTGCGGGTAGCTCAGCCGGATTTGACCCGGCGATTCTGCCGACTTCCACGCCTTCGAGCGGGGACTGTCCTCTGAGTTCAGGCCGAATTTGGTTAATTTCCTAAGTCGGGAAGTGGTCCTAACGGGGATGGGAGTGCACCTGACAGCTCATACCGACTTTGAGGCTTCCAAGCCGGGTAGCTCAGCCGGATCTGACCCGGCGATTCCGCCGACTTCCACGCCTTCGAGGGGGGCTGTCCTCTGAGTTCAGGCCGAATTTGGTGAATTTCCTAAGTCGGGAAGTGGTCCAAACGGGGATGGGAGTGAACCTGACAGCTCATACCGACTTTGAGGCTTCAAGCCGGGTAGCTCAGCCGGATTTGACCCGGCGATTCTGCCGACTGCCTGGCCTTCGAGGGGGGGCTGCCCTCTGAGTTCAGGCCGAATTTGGTGAATTTCCTATGTTGGGAAGTGGTCCAAACGGGGATGGGAGTGGACCTGACAGCTCATACCGACTTTGGGGCTTCCAAGCCGGGTAGCTCAGCCGGATTTGATCCGGCGGTTCCGCCGACTGTCACGCCTTCGAGGGGGGACTCTCCTCTAAGTTCGGGCCGAATTTGGTGAATTTCCTAAGTCGGGAAGTGGTCCAAACGGGGATGGGAGTGAACCTGACAGCTCATACCGACTTTGGGGCTTCCAAGACGGGTAGCTCAGCCGGATTTGATCCGGCGGTTCCGCCGACTGTCACGCCTTCGAGGGGGGACTGTTGTCTAAGTTCAGGCCGAATTTGGTGAATTTCCTAAGTCGGGACGTGGTCCAAACGGGGTTGGGAGTGAACCTAACTGCTCATACCGACTTTGAGGCTTCGGGGCCGGGTAGCACAGTCGTATTTGTCCCGGCGGTTCTGCCGAATGCCTGGCCTTCGAGGGGGGCCTGCCCTCTGAGTTCAGGCCGAATTTGGTGAATTTCCTATGTCGGGAAGTGGTCCAAATGGTGATGGGTTTGAATCTGACAGCTCATACCGACCTTGAGGCTTCCAAGCCGGCTGGCCCGGCCGGATTTGACCCGGCGGTTAGAAAATTTTTCAGTCAGTACAAATCAGTAACCACTGACACTTAGAATATTTTTCAGCAGTACAAATCAGTAACCAGCGACACTTAAAATATTTTATAGTCAGTACAAATCAGTAACCAGCGACACTAGAATATTTTTGAGTCAGTAGAAGTCAGTAACCAAGTGCATTTTTGAATTGGTTACTGATTTCTCCGTTGAAGTTGGGGCTGCGGTTGGCTTCAGTTAGTGGTGGGGGCTTAATTTTCGCCGAGCGGAGCGTGTCCCGGTAGTGTCTCCGAGGAAGTGGTACCTTTTGAAGGGGGTGTTTCTGAATTTGGGCCCTTTTTGAGTGGCATTGCCGGATGGGTTTTGTCTTGAAGGCTTCCAAATCGGGTAGCTCAGCCGGATTTGACCCGGCGGTTCTACCGACTGTCACGCCTTCGAGGGGGGACTGTTGTATAAGTTCAGGCCGAATTTGGCGAATTTCCTAAGTCGGGAAATGGCCCAAACTGGGATGGGACTGAACCTGACTGCTCATACCGACTTTGAGGCTTCGGGGCCGGGTAGCTCAGCCGGATTTGATCCGGCGGTTCTGCCGACTTCTACGCCTTCGAGGGGGGCCTGTCCTCTGAGTTCAGGCCGAATTTGGTGAATTTCCTAAGTCGGGAAGTGGTCCAAACGGGGATGGGAGTGAACCTGACAGCTCATACCGACTTTGGGGCTTCCAAGCCGGGTAGCTCAGCCGGATTTGATCCGGCGGTTCTACCGACTGTCACGCCTTCGAGGGGGGACTGTTGTATAAGTCAGGCCGAATTTGGCGAATTTCCTAAGTCGGGAAGTGGTCCAAACGGGGATGGGAGTGAACCTGACAGCTCATACCGACTTTGGGGCTTCCAAGCCGGGTAGCTCCAGCCGGATTTGATCCGGCGGTTCTACCGACTGTCACGCCTTCGAGGGGGGACTGTTGTATAAGTTCAGGCCGAATTTGGCGAATTTCCTAAGTCGGGAAGTGGTCCAAACGGGAATGGGAGTGAACCTGACAGCTCATACCGACTTTGAGGCTTCGGGTGCGGGTAGCTCAGCCGGATTTGACCCGGCGATTCTGCCGACTTCCACGCCTTCGAGCGGGGACTGTCCTCTGAGTTCAGGCCGAATTTGGTTAATTTCCTAAGTCGGGAAGTGGTCCAAACGGGGATGGGAGTGCACCTGACAGCTCATACCGACTTTGAGGCTTCCGAGCCGGGTAACCCAGCCGGATCTGACCCGGCGATTCCGCCGACTGTCACGCCTTCGAGGGGGGGACTGTCCTCTGAGTTCCGGCCGAATTTGGTGAATTTCCTAAGTCGGGAAGTGGTCCAAACGGGGATGGGAGTGAACCTGACAGCTCATAGCGACTTTGAGGCTTCGGGGCCTGGTAGCTCAGCCGGATTTGACCCGGCGATTCTGCCGACTGTCCACGCCTTCGAGGGGGGCCTGTCCTCTGAGTTCAGGCCGAATTTGGTGAATTTCCTAAGTCGGGAAGTGGTCCAAACTGGGATGGGACTGAACCTGACAGCTCATACCGACTTTGAGGCTTCAAGCCGGGTAGCTCAGCCTGATTTGACCCGGCGGTTCTGCCGACTGCCTGGCCTTCGAGGGGGCCTGCCCTCTGAGTTCAGGCCGAATTTGGTGAATTTCCTAAGTTGGGAAGTGGTCCAAACGGGGATGGGAGTGAACCTGACAGCTCATACCGACTTTGGGGCTTCCAAGCCGGGTAGCTCAGCCGGATTTGATCCGGCGGTTCCGCCGACTGTCACGCCTTCGAGGGGGGACTGTCTCTGAGTTCAGGCCGAATTTGGTGAATTTCCTAAGTCGGGAAGTGGTCCAAACGGGGATGGGAGTGAACCTGACAGCTCATACCGACTTTGGGCTTCAGGGGCCGGGTAGCTCAGCCGGATTTGATCCGGCGGTTCTGCCGACTGTCACGCCTTCGAGGGGGGGCCTGTCCTCTGAGTTCAGGCCGAATTTGGTGAATTTCCTATGTCGGGAAGTGGTCCAAACGGGGATGGGAGTGGACCTGACAGCTCATACCGACTTTGGGGCTTCCAAGCCGGGTAGCTCAGCCGGATTTGATCCGGCGGTTCCGCCGACTGTCACGCCTTCGAGGGGGGACTGTCCTCTAGTTCAGGCCGAATTTGGTGAATTTCCTAAGTCGGGAAGTGGTCCAAACGGGGATGGGAGTGAACCTGACAGCTCATACCGACTTTGGGCTTCCAAGACGGGTAGCTCAGCCGGATTTGATCCGGCGGTTCCGCCGACTGTCACGCCTTCGAGGGGGGACTGTTGTCTTAGTTCAGGCCGAATTTGGTGAATTTCCTAAGTCGGGAACTGGTCCAAACGGGGATGGGAGTGAACCTAACAGCTCATACCGACTTTGAGGCTTCGGGGCCGGGTAGCACAGTCGTATTTGTCCCGGCGGTTCTGCCGAATGCCTGGCCTTCGAGGGGGGCCTGCCCTCTGAGTTCAGGCCGAATTTGGTGAATTTCCTATGTCGGGAAGTGGTCCAAATGGTGATGGGGTTGAATCTGACAGCTCATACCGACCTTGAGGCTTCCAAGCCGGCTGGCCCGGCCGGATTTGACCCGGCGGTTAGAAAATTTTTCAGTCAGTACAAATCAGTAACCACTGACACTTAGAATATTTTTGAAGCAGTACAAATCAGTAACCACTGACACTTAGAATATTTTTCAGTCAGTACAAATCAGTAACCAGCGACACTTAAAATATTTTTTAGTCAGTACAAATCAGTAACCAGCGACACTTAGAATATTTTTGAGTCAGTAGAAGTCAGTAACCAAGTGCATTTTTGAATTGGTTACTGATTTCTCCGTTGAAGTTGGGGCTGCGGTTGGCTTCAGTTAGTGGTGGGGGCTTAATTTTCGCCGAGCGGAGCGTGTCCCGGTAGTGTCTCCGAGGAAGTGGTACCTTTTGAAGGGGGTGTTTCTGAATTTGGGCCCTTTTTGAGTGGCATTGCCGGATGGGTTTTGTCTTGAAGGCTTCCAAATCGGGTAGCTCAGCCGGATTTGACCCGGCGGTTCTACCGACTGTCACGCCTTCGAGGGGGGACTGTTGTATAAGTTCAGGCCGAATTTGGCGAATTTCCTAAGTCGGGAAATGGCCCAAACTGGGATGGGACTGAACCTGACTGCTCATACCGACTTTGAGGCTTCGGGGCCGGGTAGCTCAGCCGGATTTGATCCGGCGGTTCTGCCGACTTCTACGCCTTCGAGGGGGGCCTGTCCTCTGAGTTCAGGCCGAATTTGGTGAATTTCCTAAGTCGGGAAGTGGTCCAAACGGGGATGGGAGTGAACCTGACAGCTCATACCGACTTTGGGGCTTCCAAGCCGGGTAGCTCAGCCGGATTTGATCCGGCGGTTCTACCGACTGTCACGCCTTCGAGGGGGGACTGTTGTATAAGTTCAGGCCGAATTTGGCGAATTTCCTAAGTCGGGAAGTGGTCCAAACGGGGATGGGAGTGAACCTGACAGCTCATACCGACTTTGGGGCTTCCAAGGCGGGTAGCTCAGCCGGATTTGATCCGGCGGTTCTACCGACTGTCACGCCTTCGAGGGGGGACTGTCTCTGAGTTCAGGCCGAATTTGGCGAATTTCCTAAGTCGGGAAGTGGTCCAAACGGGGATGGGAGTGAACCTGACAGCTCATACCGACTTTGAGGCTTCGGGTGCGGGTAGCTCAGCCGGATTTGACCCGGCGATTCCGCCGACTTCCACGCCTTCGAGCGGGGACTGTCCTCTGAGTTCCGGCCGAATTTGGTGAATTTCCTAAGTCGGGAAGTGGTCCAAACGGGGATGGGAGTGCACCTGACAGCTCATACCGACTTTGAGGCTTCGGGGCCGGGTAGCTCAGCCGGATTTGACCCGGCGATTCTGCCGACTGTCCACGCCTTCGAGGGGGGACTGTCTCTGAGTTCAGGCCGAATTTGGTGAATTTCCTAAGTCGGGAAGTGGTCCAAACGGGGATGGGAGTGAACCTGACAGCTCATACCGACTTTGAGGCTTACAAGCCGGGTAGCTCAGCCGGATTTGATCCGGCGTTTCTACCGACTGTCACGCCTTCGAGGGGGGACTGTTGTATAAGTTCAGGCCGAATTTGGAGAATTTCCTAAGTCGGGAAGTGGTCCAAACGGGGATGGGAGTGAACCTGAAAGCTCATACCGACTTTGAGGCTTCGGGGCCTGGTAGCTCAGCCGGATTTGACCCGGCGGTTCTACCGACTGCCACGCCTTCGAGCGGGGACTGTCCTCTGAGTTCAGGCCGAATTTGGTGATATTCCTAAGTCGGGAAGTGGTCCAATACGGGGATGGGAGTGAACCTGACAGCTCATACCGACTTTGGGGCTTCCAAGCCGGGTAGCTCAGCCGGATTTGATCCGGCGGTTCAGCCGACTTCCACGCCTTCGAGGGGGGACTGTCCTCTGAGTTCAGGCCGAATTTGGTGAATTTCCTAAGTCGGGAAGTGGTCCAAACGGGGATGGGAGTGAACCTGACAGCTCATACCGACATTGGGGCTTCCAAGCCGGGTAGCTCAGCCGGATTTGATCCGGCGGTTCTGCCGAATGTCACGCCTTCGAGGGGGGCCTGTTGTCTAAGTTCAGGCCGAATTTGGCGAATTTCCTAAGTCGGGAAGTGGTCCAAACGGGGATGGGAGTGAACCTGACAGCTCATACCGACTTTGAGGCTTCGGGGCCGGGTAGCTCAGCCGGATTTGACCCGGCGGTTCTGCCGACTTCACGCCTTCGAGGGGGGCCTGTCCTCTGAGTTCAGGCCGAATTTGGTGAATTTCCTAAGTCGGGAAGGTGTCCAAACGGGGATGGGAGTGAACCTGACTGCTCATACCGACTTTGAGGCTTCAAGCCGGGTAGCTCAGCCGGATTTGATCCGGCGGTTCTGCCGACTGTCACGCCTTCGAGGGGGGACTGTTGTATAAGTTCAGGCCGAATTTGGTGAATTTCCTAAGTCGGGAAGTGGTCCAAACGGGGATGGGAGTGAACCTGACAGCTCATACCGACTTTGAGGCTTCAAGCCGGGTAGCTCAGCCGGATTTGATCCGGCGGTTCTGCCGACTTCACGCCTTCGAGGGGGGCCTGTCCTCTGAGTTCAGGCCGAATTTGGTGAATTTCCTAAGTCGGGAAGTGGTCCAAACGGGGATGGGAGTGAACCTGACAGCTCATACCGACTTTGAGGCTTCCAAGCCGGGTAGCTCAGCCGGATTTGACCCGGCGGTTCTGCGACTGTCACGCCTTCGAGGGGGGACTGTTGTATAAGTTCAGGCCGAATTTGGCGAATTTCCTAAGTCGGGAAGTGGTCCAAACGGGGATGGGAGTGAACCTGACAGCTCATACCGACTTTGAGGCTTCGGAGCCGGGTAGCTCAGCCGGATTTGACCCGGCGGTTCTGCCGACTTCACGCCTTCGAGGGGGGGCTGTCCTCTGAGTTCCGGCCGAATTTGGTGAATTTCCTAAGTCGGGAAGTGGTCCAAACGGGGAATGGGAGTGAACCTGACAGCTCATACCGACTTTGGGGCTTCCAAGCCGGGTAGCACAGCCGGATTTGATCCGGCGGTTCTACCGAATGTCACGCCTTCGAGGGGGGACTGTGGTATAAGTTCAGGCCGAATTTGGCGAATTTCCTAAGTCGGGAAGTGGTCCAAACGGGGATGGGACTGAACCTGACAGCTCATACCGACTTTGGGGCTTTCAAGCCGGGTAGCTCAGCCGGATTTGATCCGGCGATTCTGCCGACTGTCACGCCTTCGAGCGGGGCCTGTCCTCTGATTTCAGGCCGAATTTGGTTAATTTCCTAAGTCGGGAAGTGGTCCAAACGGGGATGGGAGTGCACCTGACAGCTCATACCGACTTTGGGGCTTCCAAGCCGGGTAGCTCAGCCGGATTTGATCCGGCGGTTCTACCGACTGTCACGCCTTCGAGGGGGGACTGTTGTATAAGTTCAGGCCGAATTTGGCGAATTTCCTAAGTCGGGAAGTGGTCCAAACGGGGATGGGAGTGAACCTGACAGCTCATACCGACTTTGAGGCTTCAAGCCGGGTAGCTCAGCCGGATTTGATCCGGCGGTTCTTCCGACTGTCACGCCTTCGAGGGGGGACTGTCTCTGAGTTCAGGCCGAATTTGGTGAATTTCCTAAGTCGGGAAGTGGTCCAAACGGGGATGGGAGTGAACCTGACAGCTCATACCGACTTTGAGGCTTCCAAGCCGGGTAGCTCAGCCGGATTTGATCCGGCGGTTCTGCCGACTTCACGCCTTCGAGGGGGACTGTCCTCTGAGTTCAGGCCGAATTTGGTGAATTTCCTAAGTCGGGAAGTGGTCCAAACGGGGATGGGAGTGAACCTGACAGCTCATACCGACTTTGGGGCTTCCAAGCCGGGTAGCTCAGCCGGATTTGATCCGGCGGTTCTACCGACTGTCACGCCTTCGAGGGGGGACTGTCTCTGAGTTCAGGCCGAATTTGGCGAATTTCCTAAGTCGGGAAGTGGTCCAAACGGGGATGGGAGTGAACCTGACAGCTCATACCGACTTTGAGGCTTCGAGCCGGGTAGCTCAGCCGGATTTGACCCGGCGATTCTGCCGACTTCACGCCTTCGAGCGGGGACTGTCCTCTGAGTTCAGGCCGAATTTGGTGAATTTCCTAAGTCGGGAAGTGGTCCAAACGGGGATGGGACTGAACCTGACTGCTCATACCGACTTTGAGGCTTCAAGCCGGGTAGCTCAGCCGGATCTGACCCGGCGATTCTGCCGACTGTCCACGCCTTCGAGGGGGGCTGTCCTCTGAGTTCAGGCCGAATTTGGTGAATTTCCTAAGTCGGGAAGTGGTCCAAACGGGGATGGGAGTGAACCTGACAGCTCATACCGACTTTGGGGCTTCCAAGCCGGGTAGCTCAGCCGGATTTGATCCGGCGGTTCTGCCGACTGTCACGCCTTCGAGGGGGGACTGTCCTCTGAGTTCAGGCCGAATTTGGTGAATTTCCTAAGTCGGGAAGTGGTCCAAACGGGGATGGGAGTGAACCTGACAGCTCATACCGACTTTGAGGCTTCCAAGCCGGGTAGCTCAGCCGGATTTGATCCGGCGGTTCTGCCGACTTCACGCCTTCGAGGGGGGACTGTCCTCTAGTTCAGGCCGAATTTGGTGAATTTCCTAAGTCGGGAAGTGGTCCAAACGGGGATGGGAGTGAACCTGACAGCTCATACCGACTTTGGGCTTCCAAGCCGGGTAGCTCAGCCGGATTTGATCCGGCGGTTCTACCGACTGTCACGCCTTCGAGGGGGACTGTTGTATAAGTTCAGGCCGAATTTGGTGAATTTCCTAAGTCGGGAAGTGGTCCAAACGGGGATGGGAGTGAACCTGACAGCTCATACCGACTTTGAGGCTTCGGGGCGGGTAGCTCAGCCGGATTTGACCCGGCGATTCTGCCGACTTCCACGCCTTCGAGCGGGGACTGTCCTCTGAGTTCAGGCCGAATTTGGTGAATTTCCTAAGTCGGGAAGTGGTCCAAACGGGGATGGGAGTGAACCTGACAGCTCATACCGACTTTGAGGCTTCAAGCCGGGTAGCTCAGCCGGATTTGACCCGGCGATTCCGCCGACTGTCACGCCTTCGAGGGGGGACTGTCCTCTGAGTTCAGGCCGAATTTGGTGAATTTCCTAAGTCGGGAAGTGGTCCAAACGGGGATGGGAGTGAACCTGACAGCTCATACCGACTTTGAGGCTTCGGGGCCGGGTAGCTCAGCCGGATTTGACCCGGCGATTCTGCCGACTTCCACGCCTTCGAGGGGGGCTGTCCTCTGAGTTCAGGCCGAATTTGGTGAATTTCCTAAGTCGGGAAGTGGTCCAAACGGGGATGGGAGTGAACCTGACAGCTCATACCGACTTTGAGGCTTCGGGGCGGGTAGCTCAGTCGGATTTGACCCGGCGGTTCTGCCGAATGCACGCCTTCGAGGGGGGCCTGCCCTCTGAGTTCAGGCCGAATTTGGTGAATTTCCTAAGTCGGGAAGTGGTCCAAACGGGGATGGGAGTGAACCTGACAGCTCATACCGACTTTGGGGCTTCCAAGCCGGGTAGCTCAGCCGGATTTGATCCGGCGGTTCTGCCGACTGTCACGCCTTCGAGGGGGGACTGTCCTCTAGTTCAGGCCGAATTTGGTGAATTTCCTAAGTCGGGAAGTGGTCCAAACGGGGATGGGAGTGAACCTGACAGCTCATACCGACTTTGAGGCTTCCAAGCCGGGTAGCTCAGCCGGATTTGATCCGGCGGTTCGCCGACTGTCACGCCTTCGAGGGGGGACTGTTGTCTAAGTTCAGGCCGAATTTGGTGAATTTCCTAAGTCGGGAAGTGGTCCAAACGGGGATGGGAGTGAACCTGACAGCTCATACCGACTTTGAGGCTTCGGGCCGGGTAGCTCAGCCGGATTTGACCGGCGATTCTGCCGACTTCCACGCCTTCGAGGGGGGACTGTCCTCTGAGTTCAGGCCGAATTTGGTGAATTTCCTAAGTCGGGAAGTGGTCCAAACGGGGATGGGAGTGAACCTGACAGCTCATACCGACTTTGAGGCTTCCAAGCCGGGTAGCCAGCCGGATTTGACCGGCGATCCGCCGACTGTCACGCCTTCGAGGGGGGACTGTCCTCTGAGTTCAGGCCGAATTTGGTGAATTTCCTAAGTCGGGAAGTGGTCCAAACGGGGATGGGAGTGAACCTGACAGCTCATACCGACTTTGAGGCTTCGGGGCCGGGTAGCTCAGCCGGATTTGACCCGGCGATTCTGCCGACTTCCACGCCTTCGAGGGGGGGCTGTCCTCTGAGTTCAGGCCGAATTTGGTGAATTTCCTAAGTCGGGAAATGGCCCAAACTGGGATGGGACTGAACCTGACTGCTCATACCGACTTTGAGGCTTCGGGGCCGGGTAGCTCAGCCGGATTTGACCCGGCGGTTCTGCCGAATTGGCCTTCGAGGGGGCCTGCCCTCTGAGTTCAGGCCGAATTTGGTGAATTTCCTAAGTCGGGAAGTGGTCCAAACGGGGATGGGAGTGAACCTGACAGCTCATACCGACTTTGGGCTTCCAAGCCGGGTAGCTCAGCCGGATTTGAT
>NW_026868772.1:0-2500 GCF_020745735.1 Hemiscyllium ocellatum
CTCTCTCTCCCTCCCCCCGCCCGCAGAGATGCTGCGGAGCCGTTTCTGTCGGACAGCGTTCCTCCTGGTCTCTGCCTCTCGCTCCCCCGCTCTCTCGGAGGAGTTACTCTTGCTGCTGCAGCCCCTCTCTGTGTTTACCTTTCAGCTGGACCCCCTCTTCGCCTACCACCACCAGCGGGGGATGCCCATTCTGCCCGAGCTACTCTGCCTGGCAACAGGCCGCCAGGGTGAGGCAGAGAGGGTAGGCCCGAGAGGGAAGACCCAGGCCCTGGGGGTGAAGGAGGGGATAGTGCCCCCCCTGGGTGATGGTCTAGGGTACACCTTCCAGCAGACCCTGGGCCACCTGAGGCAGTGGGGGGGCAGGGTGGCACACGCCCTGATCAATCCCCACCCCCTGCATGCCCGCACCCTGGAGGATAACCCCGGGACCGCCCAGGCTGCGCCAGGGACCAGGCCCGATTGGTGGGACCACCTGAGACAGGGCTCCCAGGTTTACCTCACCCCCTCCCGGCACAGCTCCCTGTTCACCAGGGGCCTGACACCCAAGGCCATGGGCACAGAATGCAGCTCCGCGCTGGGGCAGGGCACCTCCGCGCTGGGGCAGCGCACCTCCGCACTGGGACCAGGCACCTCCACACTGAAGCAGGGGACCTCCATGCTGGGACCAGACTCCTCCACACTGGAGCTAGGGACCTCCACACTGGGACCAGTTACTCCCACACTGGAGCAGGGGATCTCTGCGCTGGGACCAGGCACCTCCACACTGGAGCAGGGGACCTCCGCGCTGGGACCAGTTACTCCCACACTGGAGCATGGGACCTCCGCGCTGGGACCAGGCACCTCCACACTGGAGCAGGGGACCTCCGCGCTGGGACCAGTTACTCCCACACTGGAGCATGGGACCTCCGCGCTGGGACCAGGCACCTCCACACTGGAGCAGGGGACCTCCACGCTGGGAGTAGGCACCTCCACACTGGAGGAAGGGACCTCCTCGCTGGGACCAGGGACCTCCACATTGGAGCAGGAGACCTCCGCGCTGGGACCAGGGACCTCTGCGCTGGGACCAGGGACCTCTGCGCTGGGACCAGGGACCTCCGCACTGGAGCAGGGGACCTCCACACTGGGACCAGGCACCTCCACACTGGAGCAGGGGACCTCCACACTGGGACCAGGCACCTCCACACTGGAGCAGGGGACCTCCGCGCTGGGACCAGGCACTTCCCGCCTGACTCAGCTGTCCCACTCTGGGGGAATCCTGTCAGAGCTACAGGCCACTGACCACAGAGGGGTCAATGCCAACCGCCTCGATTCCCCCAGCCCTGTACCCCACTGGAACACAGAGGAGCAGCAAGATCCCACAGTGGGCAGTGCAGCAGTGTCAGACAGACTGCCCGGTGATAGGGATGGTCAGTCCGAACTCCGGGCACGGCGCCCCCTGTGGCTGGGCAGGCTCTTTGGAGCCAGGATTCCCTCCAGTTACTCACCAAGTGAACAGACCCAGCAAGAGGCCAGTGCACTACCCCGGGCCCGGTAAGGAGGCAGAACTCACACTCACTGCTCACACTCACTGCACACACTCACGGGGTCACACTCACTGCACACATGGGGTCACACTCACGGGTCACACTCATGGGGTCACACTCACTGCACACACTCACTGCTCACACTCACTGCACACACTCACTGCTCACACTCACGGGGACACACTGCACACACTCGCTGCTCACACGGGGTTGCACACACTCACGAGGCCACACTCACTGCTCACACTCACGGGGACACACTGCACACACTCGCTGCTCACACGGGGTTGCACACACTCATGGGGTCACACTCATGAGGTCACACTCACGGGGTCACACTCACGGGGTCACACTCACGGGTCACACACTGCGCACACTCACTGCGCACACTCACTGCGCACACTCACTGCGGACACTCACTGCGCACACTCACTGTGTACACTCACTGTGAATACTCACTGCATACACTCACTGCGCACACTCACTGCGCACACTCACTGCGTACACTCACTGCGCACACTCACTGCGCACACTCACTGTGTACACTCACTGTGAATACTCACTGCGCACACTCACTGCGCACACTCACTGCGCACACTCACAGCGCACACTCACTGCGAACACTCACTGCGCACACTCACTGTGTACACTCACTGTGTACACTCACTGTGAATACTCACTGCATACACTCACTGCGCACACTCACTATGTACACTCACTGCGAACACTAACTGCGTACACTCACTGCGCACACTCACTGCGCACACTCACTGCGTACACACACTGCGTACACTCACTGCGCACACTCACTGTGAACATTCACTGCGTACACGCACTGCGCACACTCACTGCGCACACTCACTGCGTACACTCACTGCGCATACTCACTGTGCACACTCACTGCGCACACGCACTGCGTACACTCACTGCGAACACGCACTGCGCACACTCACTGCATACACTCACTGCGTACACTC
>NW_026868772.1:7500-13234 GCF_020745735.1 Hemiscyllium ocellatum
GGATGGGTGTGTGTGTGGGGATGGGTGTGTGTGTGGGGATGGTGTGTGTGTGGGGATGGGTGTGTGTGTGGATGGATGTGTGTGTGGATGGGTGTGTGTGTGTGTGGATGGGTGTGTGTATCTGGATGGGTGTGTGTGTGTATGTATGTGGGTGTGTTTGTGTATGTGTAATCTGTATATGGGTGTGTGTGTATATGGGGGTGTGTGTGTGTGCATATTTGTAATCTGTGTATGGGTGTGTGTGTCTGTGTAATCTGTGGATGGGTGTGTGTGGGGTGTGTGTGTGTGTGGATGGGTGTGTGTGGGGTGTGTGTGTGTGTGTGTGTGTAATCTGTGTATGGGTGTGTGTGTGGATGGGTGTGTGTGTGTGTCTGTGTAATCTGTGTATGGGTGTGTGTGTGGGTGTGTGTGTGTGGATGGGTGTGTGTGTCGGGTGTGTGTGTGTGTCTGTGTAATCAGTGTATGGGTGTGTGTGTGGATGGGTGTGTGTGGGGTGTGTGTGTGGATGGGTGTGTGTGTGGGGTGTGTGTGTGTCTGTGTAATGTGTATGGGTGTGTGTGTAATCTGTGTATGGGTGTGTGTGTGTATGTGTAATCTGTGTGTGTGTGGGTGTATGGGTGTGTGTGAGTGTGTATGTGTGGGTGTGGGTGTGTGTTTGTGTGTAAGTGTAATCTGTGTGGATGAGTGTGTGTGTGTGTGGATGGGTGTGTGTGTGTGTGTGTATGTGTGGATGGATGGGTGTGTAGGTGTGGGTGTGTGTGTGTGTGGATGGATGGATGTGTATGTCTATGTTAGCTGCTTTCCATGTACAATGCTCACAGCAAGGAACAGGGAATAAGTCACTCCCATCTGAGAGTGTACAGGCCTGTGTGGGTGGGTCCTGTGTGGGTGGGTCCTGTGAGAGTGTACAGGCCTGTGTGGGTGGGGCCTGTGAGAGTGTACAGGCCTGTGTGGGTGGGGCCTGTGCGAGTGTACAGGCCTGTGTGGGTGGGTCCTGTGAGAGTGTACAGGCCTGTGTGGGTGGGGCCTGTGAGAGTGTACGGCCCTGTGTGGGTGGGGCCTGTGTGGGTGGGGCCTGTGAGAGTGTACGGCCCTGTGTGTGTGGGGCCTGTGAGAGTGTACGGCCCTGTGTGGGTGGGGCCTGTGTGGGTGGGGCCTGTGAGAGTGTACGGCCCTGTGTGGGTGGGGCCTGTGTGGGTGGGGCCTGTGAGAGTGTACGGCCCTGTGTGTGTGGGGCCTGTGAGAGTGTACGGCCCTGTGTGGGTGGGGCCTGTGTGGGTGTACAGGCCTGTGTGGGTGGGGCCTGTGAGAGTGTACAGGCCTGTGTGGGTGGGGCCTGTGAGAGTGTACGGCCCTGTGTGGGTGTACAGGCCTGTGTGGGGCCTGTGAGAGTATACAGGCCTATGTGAGGCCTGTGCGAATGTACAGGCCTGTGTGGGTGGGGCCTGTGAGAGTGTACAGGCCTGTGTGGGTGGGGCCTGTGTGAGTGTACAGGCCTGTGTGGGTGGGGCCTGTGTGGGTGTACAGGCCTGTGTGGGTGGGGCCTGTGAGAGTGTACAGGCCTGTGTGGGTGGGGCCTGTGAGAGTGTACAGGCCTGTGTGGGTGGGGCCTGTGTGAGTGTACAGGCCTGTGTGGGTGGGGCCTGTGTGGGTGTACAGGCCTGTGTGGGTGGGGCCTGTGAGAGTGTACAGGCCTGTGTGGGTGGGGCCTGTGAGAGTGTACGGCCCTGTGTGGGTGTACACGCCTGTGTGGGTGGGGCCTGTGAGAGTGTACGGGCCTGTGAGAGTGTACAGGCCTGTGTGGGTGGGGCCTGTGAGAGTGTACGGCCCTGTGTGGGTGGGGCCTGTGTGGGTGTACAGGCCTGTGTGGCTGGGGCCTGTGTGGGTGGGGCTGTGAGAGTGTACAGGCCTGTGTGGGTGGGGCCTGTGAGAGTGTTACAGGCCTGTGTGGGTGGGGCCTGTGAGAGTGTACAGGCCTGTGTGGGTGGGGCCTGTGAGAGTGTACGGCCCTGTGTGTGTGGGGCCTGTGAGTGTACAGGCCTGTGTGTGTGGGGCCTGTGAGAGTGTACGGCCCTGTGTGTGGGGTCTGTGAGTGTACAGGCCTGTGCGGGTGGGCCTGTGAGAGTGAACAGGCCTGTGTGGGGCCTGTGAGTGTGTACGGGCCTGTGAGAGTCTCTGTGTTAGTTCCAGGGAATGAATCACTCCCTTCTTGTGATGTACCTGCTGTCTGAGGGGAGGGTGGGGGTCTTTATCTCTGAGTAAAGGGAACTATACCGATTATGTGCAGTACTTTAGACCAGTGTGTATACGAGTGTGTACAGATAATACATTATGGATATGAATATATATATATATATATAAATGTGTGTAGATATAAACTCCAGACAGTGACTGGCAGACTGGATTCCTGATGAAGGGCTCTGACCCAAAACATCAACTTTTCCTGCTCCTCGGACGCTGCCTGACCTGCTGTGCTTTTCCAGTTTAATCTTCAGCATCTGCAGTGCTGCGTTTCTCCTGGTGAGGAGAGCGTGCCCACCGCGATCCTGTCTGCTGCTGCAGTGACTGGGCTCGGCTCCCTCCTTTCCCTGTCCGAGTGAGTGCTCCCAGTGTCGTGTGTCACACAGGGTAGAGTGAGAGTGGCCGCTCTCTCTGGGTGAGCTGGTCAGAGAGCAAGAGTTCTCAGTCCGTGCGTGTGATGGCTACAGGCAATAACAATGTCTCACTCTCTTTCGGTCTTTAACCAGCCCCTTGTCTCTGCCCTGTCTAGGGACAGCGTCTGACCTCAATCGCTCTCCTCTTGACACTGGACCTCCAGCAGCTCGCTCTCTCTCTCTCCCTGGCAGTGTACAACAGCTTCCTATCTCTGTGCTGTCCACACACACCGGCCGCTGTCTCTGCTGTGAATAAACTGCTATGTGAACCTGTCAGCTTTATGCTCTTGCTGTGTGTGAATGAGTTCACCTCCCAGACGCTGATGTCGGATTTGAGGAGGTCACTGGTATCACAATAGGAAGCAGTCAGGGATTTTTGATCAGTGGTTACCTGAGTTTGGATTCACAGAGTCATTAACACCAGCTGCCCCGAAACACACCCCCTGTTATACACAAATACACTCACACTCAGAGGTCAGTCACAGTGTTACATCGCCCCCCTTCGCCAATCATATTGAGGAAGCTCATCAAGAACCAATACACTGTATACCCTCCGACAGTGCGGCACTCCCTCAGCACTGACCCGCCGACAGTGCGGCGCTCCTTCAGCGCTGACCCGCCGACAGTGCGGCGCTCCCTCAGCGCTGACCCTCCGACAGTGCGGCGCTCCCTCAGCGCTGACCCTCCGACAGTGCGGCGCTCCTTCAGCGCTGACCCGCCGACAGTGCGGCGCTCCCTCAGCGCTGACCCGCCGACAGTGCGGCGCTCCTTCAGCGCTGACCTGCCGACAGCGCGGCGCTCCTTCAGCGCTGACCCTCCGACAGTGCGGCGCTCCCTCAGCGCTGACCCTCAGACAGTGCGGCGCTCCCTCAGCACTGACCCACCGACAGCGCGGCGCTCCCTCAGCACTGACCCTCCGACAGTGCGGCGCTCCCTCAGCACTGACCCTCCGACAGCGCGGCGCTCCCTCAGCGCTGACCCTCCGACAGCGCGGCGCGCCCTCAGCGCTGATCCTCCGACAGCGCGGCGCTCCCTCAGCGCTGACCCTCCGACAGTGCGGCGCTCCCTCAGCGCTGATCCTCCGACAGGGCCCACTCCCTCAGCGCTGACCCTCCAACAGTGTGGCGCTCCCTCAGCGCTGACTCTCCGACAGGGCCCACTCCCTCAGCGCTGACCCTTCGACAGTGCGGCGCTCCCTCAGCGCTGACCCTCCGACAGTGCGGCGCTCCCTCAGCGCTGACCCTCCGACAGTGCCCACTCCCTCAGCACTGACCCTCCGACAGTGCCCACTCCCTCAGCACTGACCCTCCGACAGTGCCCACTCCCTCAGCGCTGACCCTCCGACAGTATAGCGCTCCCTCAGCGCTGACCCTCCGACAGCGCGGCGCTCCCTCAGCGCTGACCCTCCGACAGCGTGGCGCTCCCTCAGCACTGACCCTCCGACAGTATAGCGCTCCCTCAGCGCTGACCCTCCGACAGCGCGGCGCTCCCTCAGCGCTGACCCTCCGACAGTGCGGCGCTCCCTCAGCGCTGACCCTCCGACAGGGCCCACTCCCTCAGCGCTGACCCTCCGACAGTGCGGCGCTCCCTCAGCCCTGACCCTCCGACAGTGCGGCGCTCCCTCAGCCCTGACCCTCCGACAGTGCGGCGCTCCCTCAGCACTGACCCTCCGACAGTGCGGCGCTCCCTCAGCACTGACCCTCCGACAGTGCGGCGCTCCCTCAGCACTGACCCTCCGACAGTGCGGCGCTCCCTCAGCACTGACCCTCCGACAGTGCGGCGCTCCCTCAGCACTGACCCTCCGACAGTGCGGCGCTCCCTCAGCACTGACCCTCCGACAGTGCGGCGCTCCCTCAGCACTGACCCTCCGACAGTGCGGCGCTCCCTCAGCACTGACCCTCCGACAGTGCGGCGCTCCCTCAGCACTGACCCTCCGACAGTGCGGCGCTCCCTCAGCACTGACCCTCCGACAGTGCGGTGTTCCCTGTCAGTTGGTACAGTCTATGGGACGTTGGAGTTTATTCAGGGTCTGTGACTGAGGCCTTATTGCTATCTCTGTCAGTGTCACAGTGAGTGGGACCCTCCTCCTGTTACAGAACAGGATCCCCTCTCACTGACTGGGTTGTGTGACAGTGGGAATCTCACAGCCTCCTACACACCAAAAGGTGCGGGTTCATGTTGCAGACAATCCCCGGGTTTCAGTGGTTAGCACTGCCACCTCCCAGGGACCCGGGAGTTCAACTTCAGCCTCGGGCAACATGTTCTCCCGGCGTCCGTGTGGGTTTCCCCCAGAGATGAGCAGGTCAGGGGGGATTGGCCACAGGAAATGCAGGGTGATATGAATAGGGTCGGGACATGGGTCCGGGTGGGATGCTCTTCGGAGGGTCACTGTGAATTCGATGGGCCGAATGGTCTGCTTCCACACTAAATTCTCTGAGGCAAAGAACTCAAAACAGGAACCAAAATTTGTATTTCACATTAAAATCTGTAACAGTAAAGATATTTATTGTATTTAAAAGGACAGGGACAGCATGGGGTTAGATACAGAGTAAAACTCCATCTACACTGTCCCCCATCCAACACTCCCAGGACAGGGACAGCATGGGGTTAGATACAGAGTAAAGCTCCCTCTACACTGTCCCCCCACCTACCAAACTCTCCTGGGGGTTTCCATTCCCTCGGTGTCCGTAGTGAGAGCTGAAAATGGAGCTGTCCCTCCTGAGAGCACAGCTAACCATCAGGTAGGAATGCCCCACCCCCCGGGTGAATCTATTTCTCTCTCTTGTAGATTTTCTGTGCGAACTGCAGGAAGACGTCCTGGGGCAGTGTGAGGGAGTGTTGGGTGATGAGCTCCCTCAGACGCTGGTAACTCTGTTCCTCGTACTGTGTGTAGGCCCCTGGGAGATCCAGCTCATTGTACACGGCCTTGACCCGGGCTGTCCTCCCCGGGTCACTCTGCCCATAGTTCACCTGCAAACACAGTCAGCAATCACAACGGGCTCTCCCTCTCACCCACATGGGGGGGGGGGAAAGAGAGAGGGAGAGAGAGAGAGAGACGGGGAGGGAGAGAGAGAGACGGG
>NW_026868773.1:0-13066 GCF_020745735.1 Hemiscyllium ocellatum
GTTACTGATTTGTACTGCTTCAAAAATATTCTAAGTGTCAGTGGTTACTGATTTGTACTGCTTCAAAAATATTCTAAGTGTCAGTGGTTACTGATTTGTACTGAATCAAAAATATTCTAAGTGTCGCTGGTTACTGATTTGTACTGATTCAAAAATATCCAAGTGTCAGTGGTTACTGATTTGTACTGCTTCAAAAATATTCCAAGTGTGCTGGTTACTGATTTGTACTGCTTCAAAAATATTCTAAGTGTCAGTGGTTACTGATTTGTACTGATTCAAAAATATTCTAAGTGTCAGTGGTTACTGATTTGTACTGCTTCAAAAATATTCTAAGTGTCGCTGGTTACTGATTTGTACTGCTTCAAAAATATTCTAAGTGTCAGTGGTTACTGATTTGTACTGACGAAAAATATTCTAAGTGTCGCTGGTTACTGATTTGTACTGATTCAAAAATATTCCAAGTGTCAGTGGTTACTGATTTGTACTGCTTCAAAAATATTCCAAGTGTCGCTGGTTACTGATTTGTACTGCTTCAAAAATATTCTAAGTGTCAGTGGTTACTGATTTGTACTGATTCAAAAATATTCTAAGTGTCGCTGGTTACTGATTTGTACTGATTCAAAAATATTCCAAGTGTCAGTGGTTACTGATTTGTACTGACTAAAAAATATCCAAGTGTCGCTGGTTACTGATTTGTACTGCTTCAAAAATATTCTAAGTGTCAGTGGTTACTGATTTGTACTGCTTCAAAAATATTCTAAGTGTCGCTGGTTACTGATTTGTACTGATTCAAAAATATTCCAAGTGTCAGTGGTTACTGATTTGTACTGATTCAAAAATATTCTAAGTGTCGCTGGTTACTGATTTGTACTGCTTCAAAAATATTCTAAGTGTCATTGGTTACTGATTTGTACTGCTTCAAAAATATTCTAAGTGTCGCTGGTTACTGGTTTGTACTGATTCAAAAATATTCCAAGTGTCAGTGGTTACTGATTTGTACTGCTTCAAAAATATCCAAGTGTCGCTGGTTACTGATTTGTACTGCTTCAAAAATTTCTAAGTGTCAGTGGTTACTGATTTGTACTGATTCAAAAATATTCTAAGTGTCGCTGGTTACTGATTTGTACTGCTTCAAAAATATTCCAAGTGTCAGTGGTTACTGATTTGTACTGCTTCAAAAAGTGTCAGTGGTTACTGATTTGTACTGCTTCAAAAATATTCTAAGTGTCGCTGGTTACTGATTTGTACTGATTCAAAAATATTCTAAGTGTCAGTGGTTACTGATTTGTACTGCTTCAAAAATATTCTAAGTGTCGCTGGTTACTGATTTGTACTGCTTCAAAATTTTCTAAGTGTCAGTGGTTACTGATTTGTACTGATTCAAAAATATTCTAAGTGTCAGTGGTTACTGATTTGTACTGATTCAAAAATATTCTAAGTGTCGCTGGTTACTGATTTGTACTGCTTCAAAAATATTCTAAGTGTCAGTGGTTACTGATTTGTACTGACTGAAAAATATTCTAAGTGTCGCTGGTTACTGATTTGTACTGATTCAAAAATATTCCAAGTGTCAGTGGTTACTGATTTGTACTGCTTCAAAAATATTCCAAGTGTTGCTGGTTACTGATTTGTACTGCTTCAAAAATTTCTAAGTGTCAGTGGTTACTGATTTGTACTGATTCAAAAATATTCTAAGTGTCGCTGGTTACTGATTTGTACTGCTTCAAAAATATTCCAAGTGTCAGTGGTTACTGATTTGTACTGCTTCAAAAAAGTGTCAGTGGTTACTGATTTGTACTGCTTCAAAAATATTCTAAGTGTCAGTGGTTACTGATTTGTACTGCTTCAAAAATATTCTAAGTGTCGCTGGTTACTGATTTGTACTGAATCAAAAATATTCTAAGTGTCAGGGTTACTGATTTGTACTGATTCAAAAATATTCCAAGTGTCAGTGGTTACTGATTTGTACTGCTTCAAAAATATTCCAAGTGTCTGGTTACTGATTTGTACTGCTTCAAAAATATTCTAAGTGTCAGTGGTTACTGATTTGTACTGATTCAAAAATATTCTAAGTGTCAGTGGTTACTGATTTGTACTGCTTCAAAAATATTCTAAGTGTCGCTGGTTACTGATTTGTACTGCTTCAAAAATATTCTAAGTGTCAGTGGTTACTGATTTGTACTGACTGAAAAATATTCTAAGTGTCGCTGGTTACTGATTTGTACTGATTCAAAAATACCAAGTGTCAGTGGTTACTGATTTGTACTGCTTCAAAAATATTCCAAGTGTGCTGGTTACTGATTTGTACTGCTTCAAAAATTTTCTAAGTGTCAGTGGTTACTGATTTGTACTGATTCAAAAATATTCTAAGTGTCGCTGGTTACTGATTTGTACTGCTTCAAAAATATTCCAAGTGTCAGTGGTTACTGATTTGTACTGCTGAAAAATATTCCAAGTGTCGCTTGTTACTGATTTGTACTGCTTCAAAAATATTCTAAGTGTCAGTGGTTACTGATTTGTACTTCAAAAATATTCTAAGTGTCGCTGGTTACTGATTTGTACTGCTTCAAAAATATTCTAAGTGTCAGTGGTTACTGATTTGTACTGCTTCAAAAATATTCTAAGTGTCGCTGGTTACTGATTTGTACTGCTTCAAAAATATTCTAAGTGTCAGTGGTTACTGATTTGTACTGCTTCAAAAATATTCTAAGTGTCGCTGGTTACTGATTTGTACTGATTCAAAAATATTCCAAGTGTCAGTGGTTACTGATTTGTACTGCTTCAAAAATATTCTAAGTGTCGCTGGTTACTGATTTGTACTGCTTCAAAAATATTCTAAGTGTCAGTGGTTACTGATTTGTACTGCTTCAAAAGTGTCAGTGGTTACTGATTTGTACTGCTTCAAAAATATTCTAAGTGTCAGTGGTTACTGATTTGTACTGCTTCAAAAATATTCTAAGTGTCGCTGGTTACTGATTTGTACTGATTCAAAAATATTCTAAGTGTCAGTGGTTACTGATTTGTACTGATTCAAAAATATTCTAAGTGTCGCTGGTTACTGATTTGTACTGCTTCAAAAATATTCTAAGTGTCAGTGGTTACTGATTTGTACTGACTCAAAAATATTCTAAGTGTCGCTGGTTACTGATTTGTACTGCTTCAAAAATATTCTAAGTGTCAGTGGTTACTGATTTGTACTGCTTCAAAAATATTCCAAGTGTCAGTGGTTACTGATTTGTACTGCTTCAAAAATATTCTAAGTGTCAGTGGTTACTGATTTGTACTGCTTCAAAAATATTCTAAGTGTCAGTGGTTACTGATTTGTACTGCTTCAAAAATATTCAGTGGTTACTGATTTGTACTGCTTCAAAAATATTCTAAGTGTCAGTGGTTACTGATTTGTACTGATTCAAAAATATTCTAAGTGTCGCTGGTTACTGATTTGTACTGCTTCAAAAATATTCTAAGTGTCAGTGGTTACTGATTTGTAATGATTCAAAAATATTCTAAGTGTCAGTGGTTACTGATTTGTACTGACTCAAAAATATTCTAAGTGTCAGCTGGTTACTGATTTGTACTGCTTCAAAAATATTCTAAGTGTCAGTGGTTACTGATTTGTACTGCTTCAAAAATATTCTAAGTGTCGCTGGTTACTGATTTGTACTGATTCAAAAATATTCCAAGTGTCAGTGGTTACTGATTTGTACTGCTTCAAAAATATTCCAAGTGTCGCTGGTTACTGATTTGTACTGCTTCAAAAATATTCTAAGTGTCAGTGGTTACTGATTTGTACTGATTCAAAAATATTCTAAGTGTCGTGGTTACTGATTTGTACTGATTCAAAAATATTCTAAGTGTCGCTGGTTACTGATTTGTACTGCTTCAAAAATATTCTAAGTGTCAGTGTTACTGATTTGTACTGCTAAAAATATTCTAAGTGTCAGTGGTTACTGATTTGTACTGCTTCAAAAATATTCTAAGTGTCGCTGGTTACTGATTTGTACTGCTTCAAAAATATTCCAAGTGTCAGAGGTTACAGATCTGTACTGCTTCAAAAATATTCAGTGGTTACTGATTTGTACTGCTTCAAAAATATTCTAAGTGTCGCTGGTTACTGATTTGTACTGATTCAAAAATATTCCAAGTGTCGTGGTTACTGATTTGTACTGCTTCAAAAATATTCTCAAGTGTCGCTGGTTACTGATTTGTACTGCTTCAAAAATATTCTAAGTGTCATGGTTACTGATTTGTACTGATTCAAAAATATTCTAAGTGTCAGTGGTTACTGATTTGTACTGATTCAAAAATATTCTAAGTGTCGCTGGTTACTGATTTGTACTGCTTCAAAAATATTCTAAGTGTCAGTGGTTACTGATTTGTACTGACTGAAAAATATTCTAAGTGTCGCTGGTTACTGATTTGTACTGATTCAAAAATATTCCAAGTGTCAGTGGTTACTGATTTGTACTGATTCAAAAATATTACAAGTGTCGCTGGTTACTGATTTGTACTGCTTCAAAAATATTCTAAGTGTCAGTGGTTACTGATTTGTACTGCTTCAAAAATATTCTAAGTGTCGCTGGTTACTGATTTGTACTGATCAAAAATATTCCAAGTGTCAGTGGTTACTGATTTGTACTGACTGAAAATATTCCAAGTGTCGCTGGTTACTGATTTGTACTGATTCAAAAATATTCTAAGTGTCGCTGGTTACTGATTTGTACTGCTTCAAAAATATTCTAAGTGTCAGTGGTTACTGATTTGTACTGCTGAAAAATATTCTAAGTGTCGCTGTTACTGATTTGTACTGCTTCAAAAATATTGTAAATGTCGCTGGTTACTGATTTGTACTGACTCAAAAATATTCTAAGTGTCAGTGGTTACTGATTTGTACTGCTTCAAAAATATTCCAAGTGTCGCTGGTTACTGATTTGTACTGCTGAAAAATATTCCAAGTGTCAGTGGTTACTGATTTGTACTGCTTCAAAAAGTGTCCAGTGGTTACTGATTTGTACTGCTTCAAAAATATTCTAAGTGTCAGTGGTTACTGATTTGTACTGATTCAAAAATATTCTAAGTGTCGCTGGTTACTGATTTGTACTGCTTCAAAAATATTCTAAGTGTCAGTGGTTACTGATTTGTACTGACTTAAAAATATTCTAAGTGTCGCTGGTTACTGATTTGTACTGCTTCAAAAATATTCCAAGTGTCAGTGGTTACTGATTTGTACTGCTTCAAAAATATTCCAAGTGTCGCTGGTTACTGATTTGTACTGCTTCAAAAATATTCTAAGTGTCAGTGGTTACTGATTTGTACTGCTCAAAAATATTCTAAGTGTCGCTGGTTACTGATTTGTACTGCTTCAAAAATATTCTAAGTGTCAGTGGTTACTGATTTGTACTGACTCAAAAATATTCTAAGTGTCGCTGGTTACTGATTTGTACTGCTTCAAAAATATTCTAAGTGTCAGTGGTTACTGATTTGTACTGCTTCAAAAATATTCTAAGTGTCGCTGTTACTGATTTGTACTGCTTCAAAAATATTCTAAGTGTCAGTGGTTACTGATTTGTACTGATTCAAAAATATTCTAAGTGTCGCTGGTTACTGATTTGTACTGCTTCAAAAATATTCCAAGTGTCAGTGGTTACTGATTTGTACTGACTGAAAAATATTCTAAGTGTCGCTGGTTACTGATTTGTACTGCTTCAAAAATATTCTAAGTGTCAGTGGTTACTGATTTGTACTGCTTCAAAAATATTCTAAGTGTCGCTGGTTACTGATTTGTACTGCTTCAAAAATATTCTAAGTGTCAGTGGTTACTGATTTGTACTGATTCAAAAATATTCTAAGTGTCGCTGGTTACTGATTTGTACTGCTTCAAAAATATTCTAAGTGTCAGTGGTTACTGATTTGTACTGACTGAAAAATATTCTAAGTGTCGCTGGTTACTGATTTGTACTGCTTCAAAAATATTCTAAGTGTCAGTGGTTACTGATTTGTACTGCTTCAAAAATATTCTAAGTGTCGCTGGTTACTGATTTGTACTGCTTCAAAAATTTCTAAGTGTCAGTGGTTACTGATTTGTACTGCTTCAAAAATATTCTAAGTGTCAGTGGTTACTGATTTGTACTGCTTCAAAAATATTCTAAGTGTCGTGGTTACTGATTTGTACTGCTTCAAAAATATTCTAAGTGTCAGTGGTTACTGATTTGTACTGACTCAAAAATATTCTAAGTGTCGCTGGTTACTGATTTGTACTGATTCAAAAATATTCCAAGTGTCAGTGGTTACTGATTTGTACTGCTTCAAAAATATTCAAGTGTCGCTGGTTACTGATTTGTACTGCTTCAAAAATATTCTAAGTGTCAGTGGTTACTGATTTGTACTGATTCAAAAATATTCTAAGTGTCGCTGGTTACTGATTTGTACTGCTTCAAAAATATTCCAAGTGTCAGTGGTTACTGATTTGTACTGCTTCAAAAAGTGTCAGTGGTTACTGATTTGTACTGCTTCAAAAATATTCTAAGTGTCAGTGGTTACTGATTTGTACTGCTTCAAAAATATTCTAAGTGTCGCTGGTTACTGATTTGTACTGATTCAAAAATATTCCAAGTGTCAGTGGTTACTGATTTGTACTGCTTCAAAAATATTCCAAGTGTTGCTGGTTACTGATTTGTACTGCTTCAAAAATATTCTAAGTGTCAGTGGTTACTGATTTGTACTGCTTCAAAATATTCTAAGTGTCAGTGGTTACTGATTTGTACTGATCAAAAATATTCTAAGTGTCGCTGGTTACTGATTTGTACTGCTTCAAAAATATTCTAAGTGTCAGTGGTTACTGATTTGTACTGACTGAAAATATTCTAAGTGTCGCTGGTTACTGATTTGTACTGATTCAAAAATATTCCAAGTGTCAGTGGTTACTGATTTGTACTGCTTCAAAAATATTCCAAGTGTTGCTGGTTACTGATTTGTACTGCTTCAAAAATATTCTAAGTGTCAGTGGTTACTGATTTGTACTGATTCAAAAATATTCTAAGTGTCGTGGTTACTGATTTGTACTGCTTCAAAAATATTCTAAGTGTCGCTGGTTACTGATTTGTACTGCTTCAAAAATATTCTAAGTGTCAGTGGTTACTGATTTGTACTGATTCAAAAATATTCAAGTGTCAGTGGTTACTGATTTGTACTGCTTCAAAAATTTAAGTGTCAGTGGTTACTGATTTGTACTGCTTCAAAAATATTCTAAGTGTCAGTGGTTACTGATTTGTACTGCTTCAAAAATATTCTAAGTGTCGCTGGTTACTGATTTGTACTGATCAAAAATATTCTAAGTGTCAGTGGTTACTGATTTGTACTGATTCAAAAATATTCCAAGTGTCAGTGGTTACTGATTTGTACTGCTTCAAAAATATTCAAGTGTTGCTGGTTACTGATTTGTACTGCTTCAAAAATATTCTAAGTGTCAGTGGTTACTGATTTGTACTGATTCAAAAATATTCTAAGTGTCAGTGGTTACTGATTTGTACTGATTCAAAAATATTCTAAGTGTCGCTGGTTACTGATTTGTACTGCTTCAAAAATATTCTAAGTGTCAGTGGTTACTGATTTGTACTGACTGAAAAATATTCTAAGTGTCGCTGGTTACTGATTTGTACTGATTCAAAAATATTCCAAGTGTCAGTGGTTACTGATTTGTACTGCTTCAAAAATATTCCAAGTGTGCTGGTTACTGATTTGTACTGCTTCAAAAATATTCTAAGTGTCAGTGGTTACTGATTTGTACTGATTCAAAAATATTCTAAGTGTCGCTGGTTACTGATTTGTACTGATTCAAAAATATTCCAAGTGTCAGTGGTTACTGATTTGTACTGACTCAAAAATATTCCAAGTGTCGCTGGTTACTGATTTGTACTGCTTCAAAAATATTCTAAGTGTCGCTGGTTACTGATTTGTACTGCTTCAAAAATATTCTAAGTGTCGCTGGTTACTGATTTGTACTGCTTCAAAAATATTCCAAGTGTCAGTGGTTACTGATTTGTACTGATTCAAAAATATTCTAAGTGTCGCTGGTTACTGATTTGTACTGCTTCAAAAATATTCTAAGTGTCAGTGGTTACTGATTTGTACTGACTCAAAAATATTCTAAGTGTCGCTGGTTACTGATTTGTACTGATTCAAAAATATTCCAAGTGTCAGTGGTTACTGATTTGTACTGCTTCAAAAATACCAAGTGTTGCTGGTTACTGATTTGGTACTGCTTCAAAAATATTCTAAGTGTCAGTGGTTACTGATTTGTACTGATTCAAAAATATTTAAGTGTCGCTGGTTACTGATTTGTACTGCTTCAAAAATATTCTAAGTGTCAGTGGTTACTGATTTGTACTGACTGAAAAATATTTTAAGTGTCGCTGGTTACTGATTTGTACTGATTCAAAAATATTCTAAGTGTCAGTGGTTACTGATTTGTACTGATTCAAAAATATTCTAAGTGTCGTGGTTACTGATTTGTACTGCTCAAAAATATTCTAAGTGTCGTGGTTACTGATTTGTACTGCTTCAAAAATATTCTAAGTGTCGTGGTTACTGATTTGTACTGATTCAAAAATATTCTAAGTGTCAGTGGTTACTGATTTGTACTGCTTCAAAAATATTCTAAGTGTTGTGGTTACTGATTTGTACTGCTTCAAAAATATTCTAAGTGTCAGTGGTTACTGATTTGTACTGATTCAAAATATTCTAAGTGTCGCTGGTTACTGATTTGTACTGCTTCAAAAATATTCCAAGTGTCGTGGTTACTGATTTGTACTGCTTCAAAAATTGTCAGTGGTTACTGATTTGTACTGCTTCAAAAATATTCTAAGTGTCAGTGGTTACTGATTTGTACTGCTTCAAAATATTCTAAGTGTCGCTGGTTACTGATTTGTACTGCTTCAAAAATATTCTAAGTGTCAGTGGTTACTGATTTGTACTGCTTCAAAAATATTCCAGTGTTGCTGGTTACTGATTTGTACTGCTTCAAAAATATTCTAAGTGTCAGTGGTTACTGATTTGTACTGATTCAAAAATATTCTAAGTGTCAGTGGTTACTGATTTGTACTGATTCAAAAATATTCTAAGTGTCAGTGGTTACTGATTTGTACTGATCAAAAATATTCTAAGTGTCGCTGGTTACTGATTTGTACTGCTTCAAAAATATTCTAAGTGTCAGTGGTTACTGATTTGTACTGACTCAAAAATATTCTAAGTGTCGCTGGTTACTGATTTGTACTGATTCAAAAATATTCCAAGTGTCAGTGGTTACTGATTTGTACTGCTTCAAAAATATTCAAGTGTGCTGGTTACTGATTTGTACTGCTTCAAAAATATTCTAAGTGTCAGTGGTTACTGATTTGTACTGATTCAAAATATTCTAAGTGTCGCTGGTTACTGATTTGTACTGCTTCAAAAATATTCCAAGTGTCAGTGGTTACTGATTTGTACTGCTTAAAAAAGTGTCAGTGGTTACTGATTTGTACTGCTTCAAAAATATTCTAAGTGTCAGTGGTTACTGATTTGTACTGCTTCAAAAATATTCTAAGTGTCGCTGGTTACTGATTTGTACTGAATCAAAAATATTCTAAGTGTCAGTGGTTACTGATTTGTACTGCTTCAAAAATATTCAAGTGTCAGTGGTTACTGATTTGTACTGCTTCAAAAATATTCCAAGTGTTGCTGGTTACTGATTTGTACTGCTTCAAAAATATTCTAAGTGTCAGTGGTTACTGATTTGTACTGATTCAAAAATATTCTAAGTGTCAGTGGTTACTGATTTGTACTGATTCAAAAATATTCTAAGTGTCGTGGTTACTGATTTGTACTGCTTCAAAAATATTCTAAGTGTCAGTGGTTACTGATTTGTACTGACTGAAAAATATTCTAAGTGTCGCTGGTTACTGATTTGTACTGATTCAAAAATATTCCAAGTGTCAGTGGTTACTGATTTGTACTGCTTCAAAAATATTCAAGTGTTGCTGGTTACTGATTTGTACTGCTTCAAAATTATTCTAAGTGTCTGTGGTTACTGATTTGTACTGATCAAAAATATTCTAAGTGTCGCTGGTTACTGATTTGTACTGATTCAAAAATATTCAAGTGTCAGTGGTTACTGATTTGTACTGACTCAAAAATATTTCCAAGTGTCGCTGGTTACTGATTTGTACTGCTTCAAAAATATTCTAAGTGTCAGTGGTTACTGATTTGTACTGCTTCAAAAATATTCTAAGTGTCGCTGGTTACTGATTTGTACTGAATCAAAAATATTCCAAGTGTCAGTGGTTACTGATTTGTACTGCTTCAAAAATATTCTAAGTGTCAGTGGTTACTGATTTGTACTGACTCAAAAATATTCTAAGTGTCGCTGGTTACTGATTTGTACTGATTCAAAAATATTCTAAGTGTCAGTGGTTACTGATTTGTACTGATTCAAAAATATTCTAAGTGTCAGTGGTTACTGATTTGTACTGCTGAAAAAATATTCTAAGTGTCGCTGGTTACTGATTTGTACTGATTCAAAAATATTCTAAGTGTCAGTGGTTACTGATTTGTACTGATTCAAAAATATTCTAAGTGTCAGTGGTTACTGATTTGTACTGCTTCAAAAATATTCCAAGTGTTGCTGGTTACTGATTTGTACTGCTTCAAAAATATTCTAAGTGTCAGTGGTTACTGATTTGTACTGCTTCAAAAATATTCTAAGTGTCGCTGGTTACTGATTTGTACTGCTTCAAAAATATTCCAAGTGTGTGGTTACTGATTTGTACTGCTTCAAAATATGTCAGTGGGTTACTGATTTGTACTGCTTCAAAAATATTCTAAGTGCCAGTGGTTACTGATTTGTACTGCTTCAAAAATATTCTAAGTGTCAGAGGTTACTGATTTGTACTGCTTCAAAAATATTCCAAGTGTCAGTGGTTACTGATTTGTACTGCTTCAAAAATATTCCAAGTGTTGCTGGTTACTGATTTGTACGCTTCAAAAATATTCTAAGTGTCAGTGGTTACTGATTTGTACTGATTCAAAAATATTCTAAGTGTCAGTGGTTACTGATTTGTACTGATTCAAAAATATTCTAAGTGTCAGTGGTTACTGATTTGTACTGATTCAAAAATATTCTAAGTGTCGTGGTTACTGATTTGTACTGCTTCAAAAATATTCTAAGTGTCAGTGGTTACTGATTTGTACTGACTCAAAAATATTCTAAGTGTCGCTGGTTACTGATTTGTACTGATTCAAAAATATTCCAAGTGTCAGTGGTTACTGATTTGTACTGCTTCAAAAATATTCAAGTGTTGCTGGTTACTGATTTGTACTGCTTCAAAAATATTCTAAGTGTCAGTGGTTACTGATTTGTACTGATTCAAAAATATTCTAAGTGTCGCTGGTTACTGATTTGTACTGCTTCAAAAATATTCAAGTGTCAGTGGTTACTGATTTGTACTGCTTCAAAAGTGTCAGTGGTTACTGATTTGTACTGCTTCAAAAATATTCTAAGTGTCAGTGGTTACTGATTTGTACTGCTTCAAAAATATTCTAAGTGTCGCTGGTTACTGATTTGTACTGATCAAAAATATTCTAAGTGTCAGTGGTTACTGATTTGTACTGATTCAAAAATATTCCAAGTGTCAGTGGTTACTGATTTGTACTGCTTCAAAAATATTCCAAGTGTTGTGGTTACTGATTTGTACGGCTTCAAAAATATTCTAAGTGTCAGTGGTTACTGATTTGTACTGATTCAAAAATATTCTAAGTGTCAGTGGTTACTGATTTGTACTGATTCAAAAATATTCTAAGTGTCGCTGGTTACTGATTTGTACTGCTTCAAAAATATTCTAAGTGTCAGTGGTTACTGATTTGTACTGACTGAAAAATATTCTAAGTGTCGCTGGTTACTGATTTGTACTGATTCAAAAATATTCAAGTGTCAGTGGTTACTGATTTGTACTGCTTCAAAAATATTCAAGTGTTGCTGGTTACTGATTTGTACGGATCAAAAATATTCTAAGTGTCAGTGGTTACTGATTTGTACTGATTCAAAAATATTCTAAGTGTCGCTGGTTACTGATTTGTACTGATTCAAAAATATTCCAAGTGTCAGTGGTTACTGATTTGTACTGACTGAAAAATATTCCAGTGTCGCTGGTTACTGATTTGTACTGCTTCAAAAATATTCTAAGTGTCAGTGGTTACTGATTTGTACTGCTTCAAAAATATTCTAAGTGTCGCTGGTTACTGATTTGTACTGATCAAAAATATTCCAAGTGTCAGTGGTTACTGATTTGTACTGATTCAAAAATATTCTAAGTGTCGCTGTTACTGATTTGTACTGCTTCAAAATTCTATTCTAAGTGTCAGTGGTTACTGATTTGTACTGACTCAAAAATATTCTAAGTGTCGCTGGTTACTGATTTGTACTGATTCAAAAATATTCCAAGTGTCAGTGGTTACTGATTTGTACTGCTTCAAAAATATTCCAAGTGTTGTGGTTACTGATTTGTACTGCTTCAAAAATTTTCTAAGTGTCAGTGGTTACTGATTTGTACTGATTCAAAAATATTCTAAGTGTCGCTGGTTACTGATTTGTACTGCTTCAAAAATATTCTAAGTGTCAGTGGTTACTGATTTGTACTGACTCAAAAATATTCTAAGTGTCGCTGGTTACTGATTTGTACTGATTCAAAAATATTCTAAGTGTCAGTGGTTACTGATTTGTACTGATTCAAAAATATTCAAGTGTCAGTGGTTACTGATTTGTACTGCTTCAAAAATATTCAAGTGTCGTGGTTACTGATTTGTACTGCTTCAAAAATATTCTAAGTGTCAGTGGTTACTGATTTGTACTGATTCAAAAATATTCTAAGTGTCGTGGTTACTGATTTGTACTGATTCAAAAATATTCCAAGTGTCAGTGGTTACTGATTTGTACTGCTTCAAAAAGTGTCAGTGGTTACTGATTTGTACTGCTTCAAAAATATTCTAAGTGTCAGTGGTTACTGATTTGTACTGCTTCAAAAATATTCTAAGTGTC